>NC_042997.1:103398399-103400899 GCF_006345805.1 Octopus sinensis | reverse complement strand
AGGCTAATCAGATATGAGATAATATTTCAAAGTAAATAACTCTGAAAAGGGCTTTTATGCGTTCCCAGAGAATATTACCCTCAGGGGCGCTAGTGTTGGTATATTCGTGAATAAGTCACTAACCGAAATAAGTGGATCTATTGTTTAGGAAAATACTGTTTACTTGTTTAAGGGTTGTACTGGATATACTAAGAAATAAGCATACTTAATTTCATTTTTACCAAATAATTTTGGAAAATGAATGAGTTATTTCCCTTGGCTATATATAAGGATCCCTTCGAGGGGTGAATGAGTTATTTCACTTGGTTTTTAAAATAAAGTACATTAGATATATATATATAAGGATCCCTTCCAGGGGCCCTATTATCGATTTTTCAAAAATCTGAGTATGCCATGGGGTTTCCAGATATGAGTTCTACTCACGTGTCAAGTTTCATGAAAATCAAAACGATGTAGAAGGAGTTAGCTAACAACTCCAGAAACACACCTACAGACAGAATTTCCCATATATGTAGTAGATATACGTATACATAACATATGTACACACACACACACACACTCATACCCATATACAAATATATGAACGTCTGCGTATGTGCCTATATTCCCATATCTATTTAATTATGTATCTCTCTTTCTTTCTCCCACTCCCTTCCTATATATATACATATATATATATATATACATTTATATGTATATATATATACATACATTTATATATATATACACACATACACGCACACATACACACATACACACACACACACATATATATATATATTGAATGTATGTATGTATGTATGTATGTATGTATCATGAGAGTTGGAAAGGGTCTTCATACTCGGATATTTATTTCGTGATTAATCATTCAGAATATGCACCTTGAAAATAGGTAAGTTGCACAGCTTTATAGTAACAGATCATCTAACGAAAGGCTTACTGTTTTTCCATGGACTGCTATACATGACTACGCTGTAAACAATCTTTAGTATTTCAATCCTCTTTATCAGTAACTCTCCGGAACTTCCTCCATCATTTACACCTTCGGTTTGATGCATTTTGTCACTTACCTAACTTATTATGAAAAAGTATGCACTAATTATTATTTGTTCTATAGAAAAGCCAATGTCGTCTAAGAGTGTAAGCGATACGGTTAATCAAGTGCTCATAAATTATAGATTTTATTATTACTCTATAAAATGTTACAATATTTCATTGGACAAGAAATTCAATATTTTTCTTTTTGTCATAGGAACTATTATAGTTTGGTAAAATTTTGCTTTCAACTTTGCTATTAAAGTATATAGAGATCCACAGAGCAAACTGTTTGCTACACATGGCAATTGGTCGCAGCAACTTTGTCATTGCAGCTTCTGATTCACAAGGCGTCGACCTACTTAAGACTGAAGTGTGAACTAGAGGAACTTAAAATCTCTGCCTTTAAAGCAAACATGAATTACAACGTCACGGAAACTGAGACTTTACAACCCTTAGCTAAAATAAAGATGGCTTCAATAGCATGCCGCGCACACAATAGGCTACGTCCAGCTGTGTACACTACCAGTGGAACTAAATAAAACAAAATCACATACCAAATGACACTTGTCTTTACTAACGACAGACAAGGAAATAAGAATATAGCCAGAAAATGTGTTAGAATTAAAACGATATGTTTAACCATTAATATCTATTACATTTCTAACAAACGGGATATTCTAATTATCAAATCTCATCAATTCTTGTTAAATTATATGGCATCTCGTCCAATATTAATCTTTTGAACCCGTAACACCGGTTTACCCGTGGATGGCTTATTTTTCTCTATACCGCAGCACCGCTCTATACCGTAGCACCGGTGGAGTGCCCGGTATATAGTAAAATAAGGTTCAGGAGGTCAGGGCTCAAAGGGTTAATTGGTATATTTATTATTTTTAGATATGTAATTGCAGAATATTACCAGATATGTAATTACACGATTCAAGGAACGACAGAGAACCAGAATAAAAGATATAGCATATTTATTTTCATTCAATTACAGTTAGCAATATTTAATTTCGTCAGCGTGGTCAGATTCATTTTCCATCTCTATGCGCAGCAAACAAGCAGTGTCATTAAGACGTCGGGTGGAATGCTTTGCGATATTTGTGTTGCCATGAAGGCGGTGAGCTGGACAAACTGCTTAGCGGCACTTCGTCAGTCTTTACGTTCTGAGTTCAAATTCCGCCGAGGTTGACTTTATCTTTTAACGGGGATGACGAAATAAATACCAGTCGAGCGCTTGGGGTTGATGTAATCGACTAGCCCCACCCTCAAAATTTCAGGTCTTGCGCCTATTCGTAGAAAGGGTATTTGTATTAACATGTGGGGCTTTGACTTCAAATCTCGCCGAGGTCAACTTTGCTTTCCATCCTTTCGAGGTCGATAAAAAACAAAAAATACCAATTAAATCGGTGGATTGGCGGAACTGTAAGAACGTCGAACGGATGCATTACAGTATTTG
>NC_042997.1:103388399-103393399 GCF_006345805.1 Octopus sinensis | reverse complement strand
ATGTATGCGCACACACACATATACAAATATATATATGTATATATATATATATATATATATATATATATATATATGTATATATAATATATATATATATATATATATATATATATATTATATATATATATATATATATAATATATATATATATATATATATATATATATATATACATATACTTATATGTGTATGAATACATAATGATATGGAGACAAGAAAAAAAGAGAGGTACATAATCATTTCATCATTTGTGAGGAGCTTAAAGCAACAAAAATATTTAACTTCTGTTGACCTTGTATGTTTAGCAATGTAATGTATTATCAGAAACTTTGGTCTGTCCTATTAACTTAATGTTGTTGCAGAGAAGTAAATAATTACAGGCGAATATGATTGTTGGAAATTTTTTTTTTTTCACGACAGAAGAAAGAACTCAGTTGTAGTTGCTGCATATGTCGCCTTTTAAAAAATAGTCTTTACACTATTTGCATATATGCCCCCAACCAACGATACAGTTTGTTTCTCGGTGAGCTGAGTATACGACGCTGAAGAGCTAAAACGATAGCGAAATAACGACATCTGCCGTTCTTGTTCACGTTCAGGGCGAGTTGTCTCGCCTGCTCAGAGATATTCAGTGTTCTTTATCACTCGATGTCGTGAAGTGATATTTCCCAGTACGCTGTCCCGTAGCTAAAGGGTGTATAAACAAAACACATACGCTATATAAGTGTCTAGAGCTGTGACACAAGTGTATTTATGTATGTCTCTTCTGTTTTTAATCATGTAAATTCTTCCTTTGAAGAAGAAGCTGGTCTCTAACAAAGATACAAAGCTCCATAATTAGAATGCAGATAACGAAAATAACGTCATATTTTAGACCTGAGAAAAGTCATGCATAGTTTTACTGTTCTGCTTACAGATTGTATTTCTAATAAACAAATCAGTCGGTTGATTACTTTTTCTGAAACGCCAAGCTTATTCAAACTGACATGCATTTACTTACAAAACCAAGTCCTTCAAATATAATTGGTATAAATGTAAATTAGCAATCCGAATATAGAGGCTAGAGGTTTCGAAGTAGTTGTCCATAATTATCTTCTTTCTCGGATTTTCAAATATATTCACATCAGCAGAACAGTATGTATGTATGTATGTATGTATGTATGTATGTATGTATGTATGTATGTATGTATGTATGTATGTATGTATGTATGTATGTATGTATGTATGTATGTATGTATGTATGCATGTATGTATGTATGTATGTATTATGTTTGTATGTCATTATTCAGTTTATTTCAAGATTTCTTGCCAATAGAGAACGTACCGGTTTCTAACCTAGATCCAAGGCTCCTACATTAAAATTTCAACAGGGTATTTTTGTATGTATGCATGTATGTGCAGATTTGTATATTTTATGTATGTATTCTCATGCATATAGTTGTTTGTATGTACGTATGTATGTACGTATATATGTATGTATGTGTGTGTATGTATTATGTATGTATGCATGTACATACGTACGTATGTTTGTACGTTATATACTTGTGCTTTTGTATGCCTTTGTATACATTTATATATGTGTATGGGTGTGCGTATGAGTCACTTTTCAATATATACCAACGCTCTTGATTATGTTATCATGGATTTCATTTTTTTACTATGAAAAAAATTGGTAATTATGCAGCATAATTATCTTAGCTAATAAGTGATTCTTTCATTGTTCCCGATAATAGAAAGTGAAATAAAACCGTAAGATTTATTGAGCTTCATTGGACAGAACAGTGATAAAATTTAAGCAGAAACTCATTGTAAATTACTCAACAATACAACATAACGCTTTTAGAAAGTGTCCAATTACTACATTTACTGGAACTGAAATTGTAGTAAAGTGACCAAAAATAGAACTTCCGAATACTCAGAGTTGCGATGGCTCGTCGAACTAAATCAAAATTACTGACGTATTTGTTATCTTTGTAGCCTATCAAAGCTATTTCGATAAAGTACTTTTATTCTCAGACGAACTGTCAAAGTAAATTTTCTCATGTTATACAAATATGTTTAACAAAAAGTAAAACGTTGTGAAGGCACGGTAAAAATTGTTTTTGTATTAGTAATGAAAAATAATATCCTGACGATATGAACAACTGAGTAAATAGGTGGTCAACTTTAGAAATGGCCATAATAATATATCAAATGAGTGAAATATATAATGACTAAGTGCAATATTGTTAAGTTTTGTCTAGAATTCATGCTATTTTGTTCTTACAGTAAGTTTTTTTATCACCGCAAATAAAAGAAAAACAAATGAATCAACAAAAAGATCTTCATGAAAAGCTGTTTCTGAGCACGTATAAATAATGTTTTATCTATACATACATACGTCAATTATAATGCTGAAAACAGGTAAAGCAAGTTCGCTTACAAGTTAACTATAAAGACATTATTTTATTCGCGCAATTCGGTAATTCATGTAAAATATAATGTGCTATTTACTTAAATCTCAAATTTTAAAGCGCCGATGTTTAGCTTCTATATTTAACATATTCGATTAAATACGTAACATTGTGGTTTAACATTCTAATATATTCCAGAAAATTATCCACTTTCTATTATTGATCTTCTATATTTCTATCATCATATTCGGTGCAGCTTAACCGTGTTTTAATTTTTGTATAAAACTACTAGTATATTTGTAGTTAACATTATGTTGTTTGAATTGGACAAATACAATAAATTTTGTTAGATTCTACACGAACAATAAAAATTCAAAATATCTTACATCGACTTATTGAATAAACTTTAAAACTCTGGTAACACTAAATATGTGCATCAGTAACGCCCACGTAATCTATTGGGGGAAATGAAGTGAAAAAAATGCTAATACATTAAATCTCCGGACTGTTTTAATCATGTCTAGCATTGGGATGGTGTATAGCCGAATGAAGGAAGCAGTGGGCAGACTGTCATATTTAGTAATATTTCTCCATATTTTGAGCCTAATTCCCGCCGAGATTAACTTTACCATTAATTCTTCTGGAATCAAGCTCTGTGATCAATTTAATCGACTATACCTTTCTCTAAAATTGTAAATGTGTGCTAAAGATAGCAATCATTATATCCTGCAATAATTCATCATTTTATACTTATTTTATCAAACCTGAAAGGATGAAAGGCAAAGTCAACCCCGGCGGAATTTGAACTCAGAACGTAACGACGAGCTAAGTGCTGCTAAGCATTTTGCTAGGTGTGCTAACGGTTCCGTCAGATCGCCGCCCTAGCAACAATCAATATATTGTGATTGAAATCTGCTTGAACATATTTACAAATTTAAAATTATCATAAAGCATGAATAATTGTTAAGAAAGAAAATCAACAGGTATTAATACAACAGCTGCACAATTAATATACTTTACGAGAAAAATGAACATAAAAACAGGAAATTGATTATAAAATTCATAGCCAAAAAGAAAACACTAAGAGCTTATATTTCTCAATGGGATTTTACGTCTGAAAACACTGGGAAGATAACGATCATAAATTCACAACATTACATTATATTAATGTAACTAGTAAAAGGAAATCGTTCTTCCTTTTCAAGGAGGTTGACAATTCCACAAAGGAGGGGTATAGAAGAAGAATAATGAGAAAATAATCACGAGAAAGAATTACAGACAGAATATAAAAAAAGAAAGGAAACATCTTTTGCACTGTTAGTACTTTAATCAGGTCCAAACTACTAAATAGTAATCATACCACTGACTTTGTAGAGCGTGGATATATGCACCTATTCATTACCTGGATTATGATGTGAATAACTTAATAAAGTATAACTGATGATTATGTGATAAGTAACTAATGTTTCACGGTGACTAACAAAAACTAGGTACATAAAGAGAGATGATCATTCTGTATACGGCAATAAAAGAATGATACAAATATAAGAAGTTTCTAAAGCCTCGGAATTACTTCAGTTACACATATAAAAAATATCATTTTGAGGCGCTACATACTACGACTGCATATTTCATGTTAGTGAATTTTGTATATTTTGTTAAAAATTACAAAGAACTATATATAATGTAAATGAGACGATATGCAGAAACAAAACACGTACATAATGTATAGAATACCCTGCACAAATTGGCCATTGTAGTTTGTAAACGCAGTGAAATGGTAAACTAACACATTACAATATTTAGCGTTGCCTCTAGGCTTTCTGCGATGAAAAGTCACCTTACATCACTTGATAGAATTAAGTATTATTTGTTGAATCGATTCAATTAATTGTACTGCCAGTAAAATTTCCAGGAATCCCAGTCAAAAGAAATGAGTATATTTCTAGAACAGTCTTAGGATTATTGGAACCAAGCAGAACATGTCCAGTTTCAGCCAGTTTGCTGCATAATGTTTGTGATGAGAAATGAAATGACTATGTGAAGATGATTTAGTATATCCTTGTATATCTATGAGTAATGACTTTTACCCCCTTCATTATCCAAACAAAGCATGTAAGTAGCTTAATATAAGTAGGGCATACAATATCAGAAGACGGTACTCTAGAGAAGCAATTTATTTTTCTTCAAGCTTGTACCAACAAATTTATGCCGTTAGTGCTTTTCTCAAGAATACTAGTGACGTACGCGAAATAGAAAAGTCAAATTTACAACGTAAAGCAGAAACTAGTGACAATCTCTACTCGGAAATGTTAGATCTTTCCATTTTAGTCTTGCTAGCATGAGTAAATTTCACTTTTAAAAGCTGAACTTGTTTAAATATTCAAGTATACACGTTCTTAATGTTTTTTCTTTATCTTTTAAAATGAAACTGAATATAAAGGTTATGTAATTAAGAATCACATTTGTAGATGTGACTAAAATATTTTGACATTTTCAAATGAAACGTTTCATTTCTAATGTTGTGAAATATACTATTTGTCTGTTAAGATAGAAACTTTCGACCAAGATTTCTTTTTAGTTACACAGGCTAGTTACATAAAGACT
>NC_042997.1:103368399-103383399 GCF_006345805.1 Octopus sinensis | reverse complement strand
ATCTTTATATTTGCTCAGTTTATTTTATTATTATTATTATTATTATTATTATTATTATTATTATTATTATTATTATTATTATTATTATTTGATGAAAACTCTTAGCTTATTTTCCTGGATATGATGGAGAGTGTCAGCTGTCCACAGCCAGCAGGTTAAAGCGACACTTGTTTACTGATCATGCTTCAAGATCCCTGCGGAGAACTCTTGCAGTTCCAAGCAATGATGGTTTTGTAGGTGTTTTATTTTTACATCTGTACCAATCTTTTTTTTTTTAGCCATATTGGTAGTTGCATGCTGATATTTCCAAGCGTGCCCATTTCTACTGGTATCATATCCACTCTCTTCATTGCTCACAATCTGCGTATTTCTCACTTCAAATCGCTACAGATGTTCAGTCTTTCTTCTTTCTCTTTGATGCTTTTGTCACCGGGACTTGCTATGTCAATTATCATTATTATTATTATTATTATTATTATTATTATTATTATTATTATTATTATTATTATTGAGTGAGAGAGCAGTTCATGCCATCAAAGTGACACTGGGGTAAAATATACGAAGCCCAATATACCCATCATGACTACCCGTCTGATAAGGGTGCACCAGGCACATGCATCACAACCTATGTGCGCGACATGGTGATCTCATATCAAGATAAACAGCACATGACTTTGCAGGTGGGGCCAGTTAGAAATTATTCTTCAGGTTGAGTAGCCCATCCCGCTCAAAAGGTCCCTGAATAAGGGTTGTTTAAGGATGTTGAAAGAACCACCCATGTTTCCAGAGGTGAATTATTCAAACCCCAAAGAATCCCTCTCAACATATGGCTATGATGCTCCCCCACTACTTCTGCTCGTGATCAGAGATGCACATATCGTCAGCCACTAAGGGACATGCTCAACTGGTTAAGGTCAAACAACTGACAAGCAAATCTGTGGTATTGAGCAGAATTCTGTGGTATTGAGCAGAATTCTGTGGTATTGAGCAGAATTCTGTGGTATTGAGCAGAATCTGTGGTATTGAGCAGAATTCTGTGGTATTGAGCAGAATTCTGTGGTATTGAGCAGAATTCTGTGGTATTGAGCAGAATCTGTGGTATTGAGCAGAATTCTGTGGTATTGAGCAGAATTCTGTGGTATTGAGCAGAATTCTGTGGTATTGAGCAGAATTCTGTGGTATTGAGCAGAATCTGTGGTATTGAGCAGAATTCTGTGGTATTGAGCAGAATTTATGGTATTGAGCAGAATTCTGTGGTATTGAGCAGAATTCTGTGGTATTGAGCAGAATCTGTGGTATTGAGCAGAATTCTGTGGTATTGAGCAGAATTCTGTGGTATTGAGCAGAATTCTGTGGTATTGAGCATTATTATTATTATTATTATTATTATTATATTATTATTATTATTATTATTATTATTATCATCATCATCGTCGTCATCGTCATCGTCATCATCATCATCATCATTTATTCATTTGTTTATTAATTTTTGTATATCCATGATTTTTGTATATCCACAGTATTCTTCTGGTTTTAAAATCGGTGGGTGTGGTTTGAAGGTTTGACTAACAAGTCGACTAACAACATAGAGACTCTTTTAGCAGCTAAGTCATTTGAAAATATTTTTATCAATGACACATCAATGATGCCACGTTGCATCCTTCTCACAAGCTTAATTCTACCACAAACTGCTGTCAAATCTCATTTTTTTGACGTTATATTGTAACCGTTTAACACTCTCGACAAAATGTTGAGGTGAACTGACCAGTTGAAAAGTCGATTCAACTAATAAAATGAAACTTATTACCCACAACCACGTCACTCATTTAATATACAATCCTTTGTCTAGTTAATATGTTATTGCTCGACCAGCTAGAAATAACACTCATTTCTTCCTCAATTTACACCAGAAAATTGGTATCTTTGATTGTAGCCCTAAACAGCATGTACTATATTCAAATGAAATAAGTGATGGTCATAACTGGAACGCTTAGAATCATAGGACTACTCAATCAGAATTGACCAAGAAACTAATACAAGAATGTTAATAACAATAACAGCAACAGGGATGTTGATTTTTTAAATGTATGATTAAATCTATTCAAATATGTTTGGGCTGTACATTTCTGACAAAGAGAAAAATACAAATTAAAAATAGATTTATTTTTGAAAAATAATATATATAGTTGAAGAATTCCGTCGAGGTCGACTTTGCCCTACGTTCTCTCGGAGTCGATAAAATAAGTTACTCCCCCACCCCCGAACTTGCTGACATTGTGCCAAAATTTGAAACAAATATATATGATTGAAGACTTCCTATTAAAACAGAAGTTATAACATACTAATCCTGTTGCAGAGTAATTAGCCACATCTCGCCTTTTTGTCTAGCCAAAATAACATCAACAAATGCCTCTTTCCGCTTTGTGAGATGTAGAATTTTAGTTGATGGAGATTTGGCTACTACCTCAAGCAAATATTAACAAGCAGTTCTAATTTTCTATTTTAGCTAACAAATTATAGATCTTAACATTGCTCTTAGTATTGATAATGTCAATTATGTTATTCATTTCGTCAAAAATGTTAAAGAATAACACTCGACTTTGCGTTATGTCTTCGATTGTTGTTTAAAGCAAAACAAGTCGTGACAAGCAGAATGATATTATAGTCAGAGCATGTAAATTGACTACTGAGTTGAAAAGCAATCTATTCTCAACGTACACATTTCTTTTGGAAGTTGATTGTCAGAATATACAGCTTTAAAGTAGTGCTCTACTTTTATCAATTCACCACCTCGATTTCATCCCTCATGTGGAAAGAAAGAAGCATTCTTATTTATAAGACGGTTTATTGCATAATATTAAAAGCTTTATATTAATTTAACACTTGCGTCCTTGAAATGAGCATTGATGATTTTTCAACTTAAAGATGAAGTCCCTAACGGAAACCTTCACATTTCTCATGGAATCCTGAAAATTTCCTCTGTGAGTGAATTTGTCAACGATAAGAGAAAAGATGTCTATAACGCTTTCTGGGAGAGATAATTAGATATGGCAAAATATTGCGCAACTTCATCGTAACTTACCGTTTCGCAAAAGACCGATAGAATAAATACTAGGCTTATGAAAAAAATTAAGTACTAAGATCGATTAATTAGGCTAAAAGTTCTTCATGGCCGCAGTCTAATGATTGACACACGGAAACAGTAAAAGATAAAAGATTGTATGAAAGAGCTCAATTTATTATTGATGAATTTGTTGGTAAATGCTTCGATTTCTTAATCTTTTTAGTTAGTAGATTTTTATTGTGTAGTATCGTTGCACTTATTGAAGTATCGTTAATACAGTTCTATATTTAAGGAATTATCTAAATTATTTTCATTATTTAAATTTGACGGATATTTGTCCTCAACTTGTATCAACGTTTCGGCTGATACACCCTCCAGCCTACATCAGGTGTCTTGGAGAAAATTTCGAACCTGGGTTCTCATTCCTAAGGTATTTTTCTATGTTATTATTATTATTGTTATTATTATTACTATTATTCAGGTCACTACTTGGAACTCGGAATATTTGGATTAGTAGCCCGCTCTCTTAACCACTACGTCACATCCTGTGAGCAATTATGGGATGAATTTTTAGGGCTTATAAATCTAATATTTTCCTATCCTTCCTTAATACCGGTTTCCATATGCTATTCATATCTGCACTCGGTCTGCTTAGGAAGTTGTTGTGTCCTAGCATATGTGCTCCTTCTTTTAGTTTTCGCATTTTCCAGTGGTGTTCTCTGTCTATTATTTTAACTTCATCCACAGAGGAAAGCGGTCTCCATTCTTTCATACATGATCAACTATACTCGATTTATCAATATCTCCTCGTGTCACAGCTTTACGATGTTCCTCTACTCTTATTTTGAGGGGCAGCATGTTTCACCTTTGTATAACCTACCACAGCTGCATGGGGTGGAGTACACGCAGTTTTTGGTCATATTGTCTTCTATTGGTGGTTTTACTTGAAGGAGATATTTGCAAAGTGTTGTATTACTCTTGAATACTCCCCTGATGTCATATGGGCCGCATATCTTTTGTATCTTTTCAGAGAGGCCTTTCACATAGGGCAGGCAGACTGTGGTCATTTTATGGGTTTCATCTTCTCTCCTCTTTCTAATTGGAGTAGATATGTTTTTGGGTGGTTGTTGCTTAATGGATTGTTACCGAGCTTGATCATTTCTTCGTGATGGGTATATTCTTTGCTCGATGTTTTAGGTACTGAGCAATCCCTCCCTTTACACTGTATGGATGGTGGGTATTGAATTTAAGGTATCGTCCAGTGAAAGTCGGCTTGCGGTATACGGATGTCTTGAATCCATACTTGGTGCGTGTTATTAATACGTCTAGGAATGCTGGCTGATTGTCTTTTCCCTTTTCCATACAGCTCACAACAGAAAAGCAAAAAGACAATCAGTACTGCAATAGAGCAATTAAATTTTTTATTACTATTATTCTTTTGTACTCTAGACACAAGGCCCGAAATTTTGTGGGAGGGGGCCAGTCGATTAGATCGACCCCAATTCGCAACTGGTACTTAAGGATGAAAGGCAAAGTCGACCTCGGCGGAATTTTTGAACTCAGAACGTAAAGACAGACGAAATACCCATTTCTTTACTACCCACAAGGGTCTAAACACAGAGAGGACAAACAAGGACAGACAAACGGATTAAGTCGATTTCATCGACCCCAGTGCGTAACTGGTCCTTAATTTATTGACCCCGAAAGGATGAAAGGCAAAGTCAACCTCGGCGGAATTTGAATTTAGAACGTAACGGCAGGCGAAATACGGCTACGCATTTCGCCCGGCGTGCTAACGTTTCTGCCAGCTCGCCGCCTGTTATTATTAATATTCTTATTCTTATTGTTAAGGCGGCGAGCTGACAGAATCGTTAGCCCGCTGGATGAAATGCTTAGCAGTATTTCGTACGTTGCTACGTTCTGTGTTCGAATTCCGCCGAGGTCGGTTTATCCCTTCGGAGTCGATAAATTAAGTGCCGGTGAAACACTGAGGTCAATGTCATCGACTAGTCTCCTCCCCTAAAATTTCAGGAATTGTGCCTTTAGTAGAAAGGATTGCTATTGTCGTTCTTCTTATTTTTGTTCGAGTGAGCTGACAGATTCGATAGGTCATTGGAGATAATACCTTGCAGTGCTTGTTCCGAGTCATTACACCCGAGTTCATGTCCTACTAAAGTCAACTTTGCTTTTCAGAGTATTACTTATTCCTGAATAACAAGATTTTGATAGCCGAAAATCAGTTGGCATGTTCATATATGCGAAAATGCTAGTCATTGGACTGCAGCCATGCTGGAGCTCCGCCTTGAAGGTTTTAGTCGAACAAACCAACTTATTATTTTTAAGTCTGGTGCTTATTCTATCGGTCACTTTTGCCGATCTGCTAAGTTACGGTGACATAAACAAACCAACATTGTTTGTCAAGCGGTAGTGCTGGACTATCGCAAATATAAAGACACGCACACGTAAATATATGCATACATACATGCACACACATACATATATATATACATATATGTATATACATACACACACACACACACACACACACACACACACACACACACACACACACCACACATATATATATATATATACACACATATATATATACATGTGTGCGTGTTTGCCTGTGTATGTGTTTATGTGTGTGTGGTTTGTGTCTGTGTATGTGTGTGTGTGTGTGTGTGTGTGTGTGTGTATGTGTGTGTGTGTATGTGTGTGTGTGTGTGACGGGCTTCTTTCAGATTCCATCAACCAAATCCTCTCACAAGACTAGTCAGCCTAAGGTACGAAGCAGTGGGACTGAACCCGAAACCTTTCAGTCGTGACTCATGTTCTCTCTCTCTCTCTCTCTCTCTCTCCCTCTCTCCACACACACACACACACGCACACACACACACACACACACACAGAGGAACGAACGCACACACACATACACATATATTTAGCATCAGGATTCGTTACTTATGAAATCGGATAAAGGGAAATTTATGACTCTACTCTCAATCGTAACCACATCCTTCGTTTAGAAGCTAGCACCGGCACTGATTAACAAATTCCCAATGCTTTTTATAAAGAAACATAAATGTTATATTTAGAAAAGAGATAAAGTCAATAAACGTACGTGTACTCCTCTAACAATATATAAGAAAGGAAAGAAGAAATCTTAAATGTAAGTAAAAAATAGATAAATAAATGTTATTTTTGGGTGAATTTTAGATTTGCAGTATCATTAAGATGAGTCAATGTTTCTTTAGTTTCATTTTAGGATGCAGGTGTCAATGCAAATATATGGTTCATGTTTGTGTTCTGCAAGGAATGACTAAACAGTGACCACAAATATGTCAAAAAATTCCACTGGAAATTAATTTACGCCGCCTCCGGTATTTTATAGATTTTTTATTCTATACATATTTAAAGAAATCATATTGGTAATATTAAATTTGTAAGGATTACAGAAATATAGAGTTGTAAAACAAAACGAGCCCATAATAGTTATCACATAATCCTCACACATTTTATTTTTAATATCAGTTTTCTATTATATGTGCTTCAAGTAAATCTTGATACAGGCATCAAATTAAGCACCAAGTCAAGAAAACGAGTAATCATAAACACCAACCGACTGTTTACCTAACGGGTTTGCCCTCTTCGTCACATGATGTCACACAGGGTACGCCTTCGAGATCAACATATATCCCGGTGCAAAGTATTTCAATTAACTATACTCGATATATTACTCTATTCATGTTTAATTTATTCTCTCTTTTGTCAGTTTTTTCCTTTCCGCTCCTTTCCTTTTCTTTTCTTTTTACCGTTTATTTACTCTGGAAACCTATATAAAGCTGGTTTTCTTTTCAGTACTGTCACAGTAGATTTGCACAGGTCTGGTGAGATCTTCAAAAACATTTCTGAAAACTCCACTATCATATATTTATCTATTACTACAGAAAGGTAAGACTAAACTGCTTAAATTTGCTATTTTAGATTTAGCTTCAATCCAGTATTTTCCCTCAATTGCAGGTTGTATTTGTATTTCTTGCATCATGCATATATATATATATGCATACATAGTACATATGTATATATATATATGCATGTATATATATGTACGTATATATATATATATATATATATATATAATATATATATATATATATGCATACATGGTACATATGTATATATATATATGCATGTATATATATGTACGTATATATATATATATATATATATATATATATATATATATATATATACATATACATATATATATAATGTATGTACATATATATAATGTATATGTATATATATACATATATATTTATTTATATATATGTGTGTGTATTGCTATTAATTATATGTATATATGCATACATGTATATAATGTATATATATATACAATGTATATATACATATACATATATATGTATGTATGTATATATATACATACTGTATATATACTTACATAATGTGTATATAATATATATATATATTATATTATATATACACACAGACACACGTGCGCACGCACATATAATTATATATGTATAATTTGCGAAAGAGCCATTATTAATTACTTCGTTTGTCCACCAGAATATTTGATGATTAAAATGTATGTAATTCTTTAACTTACAACTGAATTGGTATATTGTGTTAACTACTTCTATCCATACTGTTAATGTAGAGATCTAGAAAATAACATTGAAATGAAGTTGATTTTGTGGGGTTATTATTTTCAAATCTTGTGTGCTGGAAATTGTGAGACAGCTGCATTATAAAGCGTTGTTCACAAGGCTTTAGAGTATCGAATTTACTTCCAGCTGATTTACAGTTAAAATGATATCGAATTTGTTTTCCACTTTCTGGAGTCGACACCATGGCTAGCATTAGTCAAATGTATCTGAACTTCAATTCAAAAGTATTCAGACTCAAATATAGAAAGAATGAATCACTATTTTCAATTTCTTGCGAGCACGAAAGTTTCATATTTCTACAACTCATAATTTTGATTGCAGAACTTTCTTTAACTACTTTAAGCCCGATCATTATGTCCTTTATACTTTGAAACGCGTAATTTTATTAAAAATGAATATTTTAATTTCTTAAATTTGAACTATGTGTAATCGACTGGACGGAAAAGGACTTCTATTGACAATCTCACATGACTCTACTGACAAACTAAATAGGAAATTATTTTGATCTAAGAAGCTGAACCGTTCAAAGGTTCCTGTATTAAACTCAAATGAAACGAAAGCAAATTTGGGTTATGACTTTAAATATATATATCATTAAGTAGCTATGAAATATTGAAGAAACACTTTGCCTGATATGGTAAAGCAACTCGAAAAGATTCAGGTCTAGTGAGCAATTACTCCTGCATCTAACATGAAATATATTTACAGAAATGACTAAAACAAGTTGTGTGGGTTCAATGGATTCTATCTGTAATAAAATGTGTTCATTGTGAATTAAATCTCTTGTAATATATGGTGAACGTAAGGCAGTGAGCTAGCAGAAGCGTTAGCACGCCGGACGAAATATTTCATCTATCTTTATGTTCTGAGTTCAAATTCCGTCGAGGTCTACTTTACCTTTCATTCTTTCGGGGTCGATAAATTAAGGACCAGTTACGCACTGGGGTCGATGTAATCGATTTAATCCGTTTGTCTGTCTTTGTTTGTCCCCTCTGTGTTTAGCTCCTTGTGGGTAGTAAAGAAATAAGTATTTCGTCTGCCGTTACGTTCTGAGTTCAAATTCCGTCGACGGCGACTTTACCTTTCGGGGTCGATAAATTAACTTACCAGTTGCGTACTGGGGTTGATGTAATCGATTGCCCCTCCTCCCCCAAATTGTCAGGCTTTGTTCCCAGAGTAGAAAAGAATATGAGGTGAACGTGTAGCGTTATTAGTTTTAAAATAAGTTACGAATATATTTTTAAGTTTCTGATTATACTATATCATATGAACGTTCTACTTTTACCATTAGACAATTTGAAACACATTTACTTTTATACAATTACTTAATTGTCATTAGATTATAGGTAGATATCACAGTTATTATTTATTATAATGAAAGCAAAGTCAACTTCGGCAGAATTTCAACTCAGAACGTAAAGACGGATGAATTACCATTAAACATCTTGTCCTGCGTACTAACGATTCTGCCAGCTCACTGATGCTTAATTAACGGCACGCTGTTAGTTAAATTGTTAGCAAACAGGCACCTGGCTACTTGATACTTAATAAATTAATTAAATTAATTAATTAAAGTTAATTAGATATGAAATGCATTGGGCTGTTGAGTAGAACTAAAAACAGCTAAAGCCACGCAAATATTTTGTGAAAGAATTTCCAGCCTTGACTATCACTCTTTGCTGTGGAAAATAGAATGAGGGAAAATATCGCTATTTGTGCGAAAAATCTAGTGATCTAGACTAGTGTTTTCAACAATATAGGTGTTACTTATACTAACAAAATCTATATAATGAGAACATACTCTTTTAATTGGAGAAACTCTACAGTTTCTAGGTAAGATTAAGCATTCTGAGTATATGCATTGCAACAATTGGCTGGCAATTGATGGAGTATAGAATTCTAAATTGCTTCTAATCTAAAATGTGAAGATAAATTATTTAAGAAACCATATGAAAACAAGACAAATGTGTGAATAACTTAATATATTGAGAATATAATAAAATATTTAGCAGTTGAGAAGTTTTTCAATGGTTTGATCGGTTGTTGATCTTAATTATTTTCTTATAGATAATTGCAGAAATGAAAATGCGGGCCATAACATTTGGCCTTCTTCTGTACTTCTTCTCGGAAGCTTCTGGTAGATTTTACTTCCCAACACAACCCAATACAACACCATGGTGGAATAATGGGGGAGATCAGACACAAAATGGTGGCGACCAAACCCAAAATGGTGGAGACCAAACCCGAAATGGCGGAGATCAAACACGAAATGGCGGAGATCAGACACGAAATGGTGGAAATCAGGTACAAAACAGAACAGGTGAATAAGGAATTATCAATTAATAAACTCGCTTGAAAAATTTGAAAGTTGCAACAAATTTTCAAATTTTAATTGTTGTATAAACTTTAAAAAGTATTAAATGAGAAATATTTTATAAATCCTGTGACACAAATATTTTACCGTAAAAAGTATGTACTATGTTTAGTATATATATGTGTATGTATCTATGTGTGTGTGTGTATGTGTGTGTGTGTGTGTGTGTGTGTGTGTGTACAACCAGTCTGCAGGAACTAAGCTGGTTGACGGAATGAAATTGCCTATTTTCTTTTCTGATGTTGAATATATTTTTCCTGTTCATTTCCATTAACGTTAATGTGCGTTCGTGTGTTTGTACTTGTGCATTAGCATATGTGTCTTTGTTGGCATATGTGTGTGGATGTGTGTGTGTGTGTGTGTGTGCGTGTGTGTGTTCGTGTGTCCAGATGCATGACAAGAATGATACACGCCTCTCTGTCCTACTTGCCACACAATTCGTTTTCATAATATTGGAAATTTGACTTTGCTCCCGTCTTGGCTACAACTGCCGATTTACAAGTTTATTCTGAAAGTTAAACGGCATCAATCTCATCCGTTTGGGAGGGTCTAAGGAGGCCATGAGTACGATTCGTTCCGCAGAAACCAATAATTAAAAAAAGAAAAATAGTCCTGTATTAATTCAATGTCCTTTGAATATCAAAAGAAAATAAACTTAACAAACTCAATAGGAATAATAAAGAATTTTTTAACCTAAAAACAATTTCTCGCTTGAATTCCCAAATTTCTCTCAAGAAATACAACTATAGCACAAACTAACCCGAATGCTATCTTAGTAGGCAAAAACGATATTTTGTTGAAAGTCATCACAATTCAATCATACTTCACAAAAATCTTCGACAAGTAATACAGTATATTAAATATTCAAACATTACTTTTAGGTTTAACACAGAAGAGTAACAAGGGATAACTAAGGGGTCTGTTGCCTCAGAGCGCTGGTGTGAAAGGACGCGGAATGCTGTCTTACTCATCATGCCTGTTAAAAAGGTGGAGATGACGTCAAAATTATCTTTACCCACCGGATGTTGAAAAACATTACTACGCCATTAATTTAACGCTATTGCCAGAATACATTAAATTTATTTCTACAAGAAAATATGATTAAATTAATGAAACTCATTTGATAATGTCATTAATCGAATTTTTCTAACTGTTTCAGTTGGAGATGGCCTTCCACCGGGTAAGTATGATTATGGTTATATATATTTTAGGGAATTTTTTGTATGCTTCTTGTCATTACAAATTAATGAATCAGAAGCCTATTGTTTATTTACCAAACCAACTTCAAATGTTCAATCAGACGCTGGCATCGCCGTTTGTTTCAGAAGTTTGCATAACACAATCATAATTCTGGATCTTAGTTCACTGAGCAACAATTTACGTATCCACTGTGTTTTCGAATTGACCGATATATTGTGAGTGTAATTGTGGAATTTCGTAGATGGATACTGCGTTGAAGTCCCGTTACATATATTACCTTTTCGTTTCTTACCGTTACTTGTTCTAGTCATAGGACTACGGCCATGCTTGAGCACCGCCTTAAAGGGTTTTGTCGAAACAATCGGCCCCAGTACATATTATAACGCTGGTGTCTATTTCATTGGTCTATTTTGCCGAACCGCTCAGTTACGGAAAAGTAAACAGATCATCATCAACACAGGTTGCCAAGCAGCTGTGGGAGATACACACACACTCAATCACACACTTCACAAACACGCGCACATACACACACATATACGATAGGCTTCTTTCAGTTTCCATCCATCATATCCACTCACAAGGCTTTGGTCGTCCTGAGGCACTTGCTCAAAGGTCTACACAGTGGGACTGAACCCAAAACCATGCGGTTCGAAAGCAGTCTTCTTCCCAAAAAGCAACTACAGCACTTATATGTGTGTGGTGGGGGCGATGTGCATGCGTATGCACGCATGTATGTGTGTTTGCGAGAGTATGTTTTTATGTTTAACCTGTGTGTATGGAATTGTGTAATTTAAAGCGGAATAAGGTTACTAAACCGTTCAAAAAATAGAGTACCAGAAAAAAGGTTTAAAATCAAAGTAAGTAGTAGGGTCAATATGATTGTCTAAAGCCCTAGAATACAATGTCCCAGAATGGCCGCAGTGAAATTACTAGATCCAGTATAAAAGTAAAAGAACAGTGAACTCAAAGATAACTTTATATTGCTATAGTATTGAATTATTTCATCGAATTCAAGCCTTCCCTTTAAGTTAAAAATGTATAATCAATGCTTTGAAGCGTTTTTACTTATTGGTAATTATAATTATGGAATAATTATCCTATCGATTATGCCGAAGTGGGAAATTCAGTCGAACCATATTTGAAGTAAAAACCGAGAGAAAGATTCCGAAATAGACTTTTCTTTTTATATTCGGCCATTTCTCCACTCATATAATATAGGTTTCTGAAATTAGGAGGAAACCAAACTTGTGGGAAGTATAGAGTCTCTCACATCGATCTCAGTGCTTCATAGGTACATTTACCGACCCCGAAAGGAAAAGCGTCAAATTAACCTCCATGAGATTTGAACTCAGGACAAAAAAAAAAGGAAGTCCGTACCTAAATATTTTATTGCATTTTCTCTGGACGTTCTGCTGGTTTTACTGGCCTAGCACCGTCTCCACTGTTTTAATATTCATTTTAACATTGGCTCAATCCATCGTATTTCGGGAGACGGTATAATCAGTTTGATAGACCCCAGTATTCTATTGGTGCTTAATTTTATCGATCACAGAGGATAAAAGGCAAAGTGGATTGAAGAGCATAATTCCTAAAGGAATTATACTAGCGATATGAGATTTGTGCATTAAAGTGCTAATCTTTATGGCGATTTACTAATCCAAATGTGGATGGTTTATTTTGCCTCTGTTTCTGTGAATTTATTCATGCATATATTTCAATTTATTAATACACCATGACTGTAGCTGTAACACATCACCAATAAAACTTTAGTTTTTAACACCCCCACGAGTAATTATATCTTCCACAGAACTGTAAGATTCAGTAAAACATTTTATCGGAATTATATATTTGATATATACACGCTGCCGTAAGATAAATACAAGCCTTTTAATTATTCTTCTTGCAATACATCAACAGCAATTCGGCTTGGTGGAACGCTTTCTTTTCTGAGGCATCAGTATACAGTGTTAAGTTAGGTCATTTCATTTTCAGTGATAATCTATGACGAACTAATTAAGTGATAATGTGTTTTAATTAGAGTACAGTGATCATGACGTTATAAGAAAGCGTACATACATCAGCCAGTAACCTGGTATGTTATCAGTTTGGTTATCTGTAGCTCTACACAAGTCATCGAGGTGCTTCGTAAGTAAAACAGCTGAAATGAAGTGTAATCTTAAATGAGGTCTTATCTTTATATGTCAACACACTTATACATACATGCATAAATAAAGTACAAATAATAAAAATATAATCGAATCTATTTACGTAGAAATTTGCAAGCGTGAATAAATTAGAGGTTTGATATCATAGCTGACGTTGAAGTATCAACTGAAGATTTATGATTCTCTTTGTTACGGGAGTGAATAAGCTAGTGAGAAATTCACTGGTAGTCCTGAAAATAAAATGAAACTAATATATTCAAATTTAAGCATATGCAAAGTTTTTCCCACGAATATGGCATTCAACTCCAGATACGAAGTGGTATCAAAAAGTTCCCGGACTTGTTATGTTTCATAAAAAAAAAACTTATTTACTTAAGTTTTAACATCATCACCTTCGAAAAAGTCACCTTGCGCAGTAATACACCGGTCCCAGTTTTCCTGTCACTTCTGGAATCCGGCCTAGAAGTCGTTTTTCGTAAGTGGGTCGAGGACCGTTTGCGATTTACTTTTGATCTCGACAACGGTATTAAAACGGCGATGTTTGAGCTGAATTTTTCTCTGGGGGAAGGGATGGAAGTCCGCAGGTGTTAAATCTGGCAAATAGGACAGGTGTAGAAGCGATACTATGTTATTTTTGGTGAGAAACTCACGAGTGAGGAGAGCTCGGTGACATGGTACATTGTCGTTGTGAAGGATCTGGTTCTTCGCGCTCCACAGGTCCGGTCGCTTTCGCTGAATGTTCTCCCTCAAACGCTTTAATTGTCCCCCGACGATCCTCGTGCACAAGCTGAGGAATTTTCTCTACATTTCCGAAGGATGACGCTCATGGCAGATCTTCAAGGTCGCTCATCGTCTTCCAGGGACGTTCTTCCGTTTTTGAAGCATCCGTGTCACTCGAAACATCGGGTCGATGTAATCGACAATACCTCTCCCCACAAATTTCAGGCCTTGAACCTTTAGTAGAAAGGATTATTTGCTTGTTTTTATATTTCAAATAAAAATAAAAACATATTTAAAGCGATAGCTGTTTTTAGCAGACTTACAAGTTTAACGCAAAATTTAACGTTGGATCTTTGTTCCAACTTCCTGTCCATGACAAAAATCGCTTACTACAGCGTATACGTGATTACAGAAACACAAATTTCACAACTTGCGAAGTAAACATAGCGATGTCACTCGGCACACTGCCTCATGAAGTTCACTGCTAGCTCTTATTGCGCCCGAAATCATGTGCTACCATCTGTTGGTGCGCTACAGGACTAGTCCGAGAACTTTTTGCTACAAACAGCTATGGCTTTAAATAAGTTTTATTTTTATTTGAAATATAGGAACAAGCAAATAATCCTTTCTACTAAAGGTACAAGGTCTGAAATTTGGGGGGAGAGGGATAGTCGATTACATCGACCCCAGTGTTTCACTGGTACTTATTTCATCGACCCCGAAAGGATGAAAGGCAAAGTCGACTTCGGCGGAATTTGAACTCAGAACAGACAAAATGCTGCT
>NC_042997.1:103345899-103365899 GCF_006345805.1 Octopus sinensis | reverse complement strand
AGTTTAGTAGTGAATGAATTGCTAAGTAAATACACAAAAAAGTACATTTGGTGTCCTAGAATAATAAAATTACTTAGAAATTAAAGAATTCTGTAGATAGGTCAATATTAATTGGATGGGTTGAAATTGCGCAAGTGAACTAAAACACTTTTTAAAATTCAGAATCAAGTGACACTTTTGACTTTTTACATCAGCATCGTAATCTTGTTGACAATACAAATATTTTCTTTCGAAACTCTTTTATGAAATTGAGTTATAGAGATACGTATTATTATTATACATGTACACACAACAAATTAGACTGTTGGAAAAGAAAGATTCCTAACGTCAGGCTACAACAAGTAACCTTAGATGCCGAGAACCCTCCTAAATATCGTAGCTTTCCCTAATAGCACTGTTTCCTGGAGCTGTACTAAACTGGGTTTTATGCCTCTTTTCTCTATACATTTGTTCAAATCTTTAGGGATAGTTCCTAATGCACCTACAACTACTGGGATATATTTTACCCGCACTTTCCATAGTCTCTGTAACTCTGTAACTCAATGGCATGGTCCTAGTCTCTGTAAATCAATGGCTTGGTCCTGGTACTTTGCTATTTTTTCTATACCTCTCATATTGATTTTATTATAATTATTATTGCTACTACTACTACTACTACTACTACTACTACTACTACTACTACTACTACTACTACTACTACTACTACTACTACTACTAAAATGATAAGATAATTCTAGAGAGATTTTATCTAAAAGAGTAATGGGGTAGCTTTATACTGTGAGTGTAATTGTGGAATTTCGTAGATGGATGCCCTTATCAGACGAGTAGTCATGGTGATTATATACTGGGCTTCGTATATTTCTACCCCAGCGTCACTTTGATGGCGTGTGCTGCTCTCTCACTCAATAATAATAATAAATGGTTTCAAATTTTGAAATAAGGCCAGCAATTTTGTGGAAGCGGGCAAATCGATTACAACGACCTCAGCATTCAACTGGTACATTATTTTATCGACCCCGAAAGGATGAAAGGCAAAGTCGACCTCGGCAGATTTTTGAACTCTGAACATAAAGACGAACGAAATACCTATTTCTTTACTACCCACAAGGGGCTAAACACAGAGGGGACAAACAAGGACAGACAGCGGATTAAGTCTCCAGGAATGTTGGATCTTGGAGAAAAGGCTTTCTACATGACTTCGGAGCCTTATAAAATATTCTAGACAAGTTGTTGTAGGTCTCTTCCAAGGGTATAGTAAAAGATTAACGCTAGTGCAGGATATATTTGTTTTCATATTTGATATTATCTTCTCCCCACTTTAAGATGCTCAGACTAAGAAGACGCTGTTAAAATGAATGTGACCAGGGATCAGCGTAGAAGCAGTGACAACTGTTCAAAAACTCTAGTGGCAAGGAAGTGCTCTTTTTCGGAAAAGCTTGAATGAAGTAACAAGTACGATTTCCTTGACTTGCATAAGCTGGTGGTTTTGGACGCCAACAGTTGTTGGCTTTACATTAGTGGCAGCTTAGCCCTCGACAGTAACTGGACGGCCCGATTTCTTTGGATGTCTAGAGATATCCTTTGGAATATCTCCCTTATTAAAGTTAGTGGATGACTGAATTGATACATTGACAGCAGGTGGGGATTGTCTGAGAGTTGTCACCAGAGGAAGGCAAAACAAAAAACCCACAAGTCTTTTGAGGTAGTTTCTTATGAGATACTTGGTTTTGGCAATGCGCCAATGAGGACTTCGATAATCATGAGGGTCTATATTTTAAAAGAGAGGTTTTACTTGGTTTAACCGATACCTTAGTGTAAGCTTTCCTTAACTTCGAGATGTTCACCGCATAGGCTACAAAATCGTGATCCGTGCAGTCAATAAGAACAATAAGGAGGAACTCTGTTACCAAAAACTGCATGTATCTTTCACAACTGTAACCCTTTCTAAAGAGTGAAATTAGATCTGAATCCGTTAGTATTAGCTAAGTATGGATAGAAAACAATAAAGTAGAAGAGAAATTAGTAAACAAGTGCATAGTAGAGGCATCACTAAAAACTAGCTCGGGGAGAGAATTGTCCCAGTTTTTTCAATGCAAAACGCGAAGAAAGCGTCGTTCGTGCAGCAAGCCCGTGCACTGAAACACAACAGTAAAACGACAGTCAATGACTTTGAGTTTGAGAGGAGCAGTGTAGAAACAAAGCTACAGCCGAAAGAATTGCTGTGGGGTTGAGCTAACCGATTCCAAAAAGATGCGGTTTTCCAGTAGCACTTCTTTTTCAGCTCGGAAGCAGAGGACTAAAGATGGCTAACTTGATACTAACGTGGATGGTTTGGAGTGCTTGGTATTAGCATGATGTTTGATGCTAGCATAGTTTTTCTATAATGCTGTGTGTTTTTTTTGTATTTTTTTTTTTTGCAATTTTAATTTTGAGGGGCTGGGAATTTTGCAGCTACGATAAGACCCTATTTTTAACTTTCAGTTTGGGTTACTTCCTTGATAGGATATCATGCGAGATATTGACTATAGAGTGTTTCTTTCTCCTTTTCCTTTTTCATATAATTTGGAATATGTTGCTATGCTCTACAATATTATGATAAACTCTTCCAGCCTGGCATTGAATGCCCTTGTCTTACATGTAGCAATCACACCTAGATGCTCTATTCCTCCCACCTCTGTCCCCACTTCTCTCTCTCTCTCTCTCTCTCTCTCTCTCTTTTATGTATGTGCGCGTGTATGTGTGTGTGTGCATGAAAACATATTTTTATGAAATAATCTTAAAGCATGACCTTCACAGAAAATGTAACATATTAACATTTGCTTGTGAAGATATATAGTTGATTGAATTAGCACAAATTTACTGCTGCTGTTGCTACTACTACTACTACTACTACTACTACTACTACTGCTAAAATGATAAGATAATTCTAGAGAGATTTTATCTAAAAGAGTAATGGAGTAACTTTATGTACAATTTTACTAAATGATAGGCAGAGGTATCTTTTAGTTATTTGGCAATAATATCTATACGAGGGGCTGCTGAAAAGTTCTTGGTTCTGAGCAAAAACAAAATACAAGAGAATCAGTCAGTTATGATTTAATTCAACATATTCTCCTCTCAGATTCACACACTTCTTGCAGCGGTAGTTCAATTTTTCTAAGCCCTGTAAAAGAACTCGGAAGGTTGGGCCGCCACCCCGGCCTTTCTCGATATCCTTAAAGCCAGGATATTTTCAGTATCCCTCGTATGTGTGACATTCATTTCACAGAAATATTGGCTACATAAGTGCATGTTTATTCATTTGGGGCAGGTTTTACCATATAGCAATTTTAATTTTGTCTTATAGTTGAATTAGCTTCTTTGAATGATAAAGATTGAACATTAGAAATCATTATTTATATCAAATGTGAAGGTGGCGAGTTAGCAGAGTCGTAAGCGCGCCAAGCAAAATGCTTATCGGCATTCGGTTCTTTGCATGATCAAATTCCACTGAAGATGATTTTGTTTTTCATCCTTTCGGGATCGATTAAATAAGTACTAGTTGAGAGGTCGACATAATCGACTCAGCTCCCCCGCCACAAATTGCTGGCCTGGTACCAAAATTTGAAATCAGTATGATTATTATTATATTAGGCGGCAACCTAGTAGAATCGTCAGTACGCCGGCCAAAATGTTTTGCGGTATTTCGTCCGTGTGCACGTTCTGAGTTCAAATTCTGCCGAGTTCAATTTTGCTCTCCATCCTTTCCGGGTCGATAAAATAAGTATCAGTTGAACTCTGAGGTCGATGTAATCGATTTACCCTCTTCCCCAAAATTGTTGGCCTTGAGTCAAAAATTGAAACTATTCTTTATATCAAATATACTTCCGGCTTTCTACATTCTGCAGTTATATCTCGTGGAGATCAGTCTTGGCTTTCATTCTTTCGGTATCGATAAAATTAAGTACTGGTATCTATATTATCGACTGTACTCCATTCCATCAAAATTGCTGATTTTTCCCAAGTTAAAAACAATTCCTCGTATCAAAATGTGTTATTGTTATTGTTGTTTATTTCCAGATCAACGGTGTGTGTTTTAGCAGTTATTTGTAATAGCCAAACGTCTTCTGGTGGTATTGTTTACTTCTCAAGTAGACTGTTATTTTAATCAAACGAAATAATCACTGTTTATAGAGCAAAACGTAACATTTAATCATACTATTTCGAAGTTGAAACGCATTTAGTAAATTGATTCCAAGTTTATTAATTAATGCCATTTTCATCTCAATTTTCTACGAAACTCAATACAATTTTATGGATATTTTATTTCTCCGAGCATAACTGTTTTAGAATAAATCATATTTAAGCTAAATTAGTAAGAGTATAAACAAGTACAGAGTGTAAGTTCAAAAATTTAATACAAAAGTGTTTTTTTTTCCTTAACAGATGCCTGTGACAGTAACCGATTTTCCAACAAGATTTATTACAATGCTCATCCGTCCGATTGCACCAAATATGTATCATGTAGCCAGTTGAGCAGTGGTAATTATTTAGGTGTCGTCATGTCCTGTGCCCGAGGCCGCTTTTGGAATGATAAAGCATTCACATGCGATTACCCATGGAACGTTAAATGTGCTAACGGTAAGTATGATTTCTTATTTACTGTTTTTATTTGTATATTAGCACTCCTTTATTATTATTTAATGGACGTGCGTAACCTAGTAGTTAAGGTCTTACATTTATGATCACAAGATCGTGGTTTCGGTTCGTGGACCGCTGTGTTCTTGAGCAAAACACTTCATTTTACGTTGCTCCCGTCCATTCCGCCGTAAATTAATAACGATGCAATGGAGAAGCATCCCATTCAAGGGAGACGTTGTGATCTCAGTCACTAATATGTCAAGGAAACTGGGTAACTGAAATTACGAGTCAAAGGGCTTGAAACAATAATGTCCATTACTTAGCCACAGGAGAGGAAGGATAGTGAATAAATGACATTTTCAAGCTCTCCGCGGTTGATGTTCAGTTCTTTTTTCGTATATTTAAAAGCAGAACGAGCGGAAAGAAGGAATTTGAAGGGCTGCAGCTCTGTAGAGGAATGACTGTGTAACATGTGTATTGTGGAACCAAGATGTGATGAAACTCAGTAAAAAAAAACAAAAAAAAACTTAGGAGCAAGAGAGTGAATTGTCTGATCTATTTGGATAAAGGTGGTCTGCTGCGCCTGCTAGTTTAAACAAACTGAGATCATTGTAGTATTGTAGACAAGATAGAAAGAAGAAACTTCCTTTTTAGCTGGGATTGTAGCATGCTGGTGAGTTGATCTTTATTAATCAACTGCATCACCTTATTTTGGATATGATGTAGAACGCTTTACAGGGTGTAACAATGGGCACTTGTCTCATAAGCAAGAGAAGATCTACTCCAATGGCGGTCTTATTACATGTTTAGGAAAGGTTAATATCTAGTAAGAGTTGAAGTATTTTTGATTAGTAGAAGAGTTGAAGTATTTTTTGAAGTAGGCTTATAACTCTATTTAGGTTTTTTTAAAAATACTTAAGTATTAAAGTGAAACGAAGTTAGTGACGCTCTCAGTCGATAAGAATGAGATTATTAACATTAAAAAAAAATAAAATAAATCCAAGCACTTTGACCAAAAGTGTTTTTCGTCTTCTTCGTCAAGAAAGAAAATAGATATGATATGAATGTCTGAAAAATATAGAAATGGCGTATGTAGGGACAGGAGATCAAGTAGAGAGAATGGCGGTACGTCATAAGACAAGAGTAACAGGGAATAGAGAGGAAGGAAAAGCCGTTGACAAGTTACTTAGAAACGACATTATGTATATATGCACACACATATCCAACATTCGCACATACACACACGCACGCACACATAAGTAGACATTCGAATACTTACACACACTTACGAACGCATCTGACATATACAGATGCGTATATATGAATACATATGCATATGTCTACGCTTGCACATAAGTATACTATGTCATAACAACACAGAAAAGTACGTGAGGTAGGAAATGATCTGGGAAGAGTGGTGGTTAAAATGAGGTGTAGCAAGACAAAGGTTTGTGACACGAAGAGAGAAATGTCACCAAGGTCAAAACGTTTAAAAAATTCATTAGCTCATACAAAGGTAGGGTAGCAACATACGGTCTATGCGAATATAAAAGAGACACTTTTACGCCTTCAATTTCATGCGCTCGCACATACACCTACACACAAGCACGCGCTCAAAACGAATGTACACATACATAGGCAAATAGTAAATGCATATAAAGACTACTATAAACAGACCTATGATTAAAGACATTTTAGCCGAGACCATCCTGCCTGTTCTCTATGTGTAGGGGACATAGGTAGCGCATGGAATACATTATCATTATCCAACGGGTACCTTTGTTTAACACGATAGAGCATATTTCTGAGAGATGTGGGATCTTTTCGGTTTGAACGGCAGTTTTTTCTAGCGGTGTCATATGAAATTGTCACCCATAATTATGACCCTAGAATCGATCTATTGCACTTCAATCTGTTTTAGGGTTAGGGTTAGTTAGGGTTAGTGAGGGTTAAGGTTAGGGTTAGGGTTAGGGGTGGGGGGAAGGGTATATTTGTTTCTTCACAAATGTAAATAAACCCAATCTGTTTCTTAAACGAGGGACATATTCATACGGCACAGAATGTTTTTACCTCAATAGACGGTCTTTGATTGGTTGAAATTGTCGAAATGCAAGAAATTAAAGACCAAATATCTTACAAACTATAGAATTTTCTCAATAAAGCCAAGAGAAAAAGATATTTTATAAACACGTTCTACCAGTATACGAAGTTTAAAATTTTTTAGTTACCTAGAAATTATGTTAAAAACTGCCGTTCAAACCGAAAAGATCCGAGATATGACTAGTTTCTAGCAGATCTAACGATATCATTGAGTTTCCTTTGTCGGCTCATTTAACAATGGTGAACGCATATTATAGAAATGATGATTATTTGCCTAAGACAGTGGTATGAGTGTTAGGAAGCGTATGATAATTGATAAGCTGTTTAACAAAAGTGTATTTTTATTTTACAAAGACTTAACAGGTATTTTAAAAGTGAATATGCTGGCCAAAGGTCTCATCTACTCCGTCTAGAGTGAGGACCATGTACTGCAAACGCTTGGGATTCAAGGGCCCACAGCTATGTAATGCCTTGCCAAAACATCTGAGGGATCTTCTAGTAGGAGTAGATGTTTGTTTTGAAGAAACAACTAGATTTCTTTCTCCCCAAGGTCTTAGATGAACCTATGTCACGGTAAGAAACTGAAAAGAAGCTAGCAACGTCAAACACACTACTTCACTAAAAGTTAATCGCATAAGAATGGCCATTGAAAAGGTGACTACACTAACGGTGCTCCAGCATGGTTGCAGCCTTTTGGCTGAAATCTATGAAAGAATGAAAGAAATTGGAAGAAAGGGTAAAAACAAATACTTTGAATCACATTAACATTATGAAGTTGCTTTCTCACCTGACGTACAACGGGTGCAGACCCTGGAGGAACTGCTTCATTATTATTATTATCTTTTTTTTTTTGGTAAACGTAAATGACTTCATGGTATGTTGCACAGACATATCAAGCAACTGGTGTAGGGCTCTGAAATGAACTTCGACTATCAGCATTGTTCCAGAGCCGTCTTCAAAAAGTTAGTATATAGTTTCAAATAATATGGATTATCGGAAACAATTTCTTTATTATGTTGTGTCTAGAGAAGGTCATTACACCAATAGTTTTTCATTGTTTTACATTTAAATGTGTATATAGTGATATCAAATTATATTTACTTAGGGTAAAGACCCCTTTCAGTCATGAATGACCATGGGATTGTACCTAGAAAGTTACCCTCCAAGGCACAAGTCCAAGCAATATTGTTTACGGAAGACCAGCAGTCGCTCATGCATACAAGCCTCCCCTTTTCATGTCACTGATGTTGTCCAAGGGAAAGGCAAAGGCCGATTCACCTTTGCACCAGTGACGTCGCAACTCATTTCTACAGCTGGGGCAACGTGAAATAAAGTGACTTGTTCAAGAACACAACACACAGCTCAGTCCGGGAATCGAACTCACTACCACGTGATTGTGAGCCCAACGCTCTAACTACTGAGCCATGCTGGCCACATCTGGCCCAAATATTTTACCTGTTTTGTGTTCAAACCAGCCAGATCCAATCTCATACTCCTACCCTTGAATGTTATTCTAAAAATAAATAATCACATCATCAAAGTCTCGAAGCTGCATAATACAAATCAATGTAAATAAATAAGCCTTACATTTTACAAGGTAATCAAAATTCTAAAGGGTTAAAGGGTTCTCTCGGTAACACTAACAATACCGGGAGACCATTAGATTTCCACCCAAAATATATGGTAAACGTTCACTCTCAGACTTATCTTTGAGTTCTTTATTCTAAGTGGCTAGACATAGTTTCTTTAAACGTGTCGCCCGCTGGAATGTTAGTATACAATCATCATTAAAATTCTTTATTTAAAAATGTCATGTCTTCGAAAATTTAGTATGTACTTTTGACAATCATGGAAAATATTTGAACATATATTCTTTAATTGTTTCACGTTTAAACGTGTTCATGTTTCTAAAATATTCAGTAGTACTAATGAATTTTATATAAACGTTATAAAAATTAACATCTGTGTATTTCACAAATACAAACAAGCGTAAGTATGAAAGGAAATGATTTTCTTATGTGTTGTGTGTGTTTATTTTTATGTATGTATATGTGTGTGTGTCTATGTACATGAGTTTGTTTCTATGTGTGTGTGTGTGTGTATATATATATATGAGTGTGAATGAATGTGAGTATGTGTGTGTATGTGTGTGTGTATTATACAAAATGGGTAGATGGAAGAGAGATTGTGTGAGTGTATTTAGTGGATGAAAGACTATAAAATGATAAAAGAGAATGAAAACAAAAATTCGCTGTGCCTTTCTGACAACACTTTATGTATCTCATTAACACTCGCTCCAACTCAACAACTGCATTTCAATCTCCCTACTGCTCTTTTCTTGACTCTTCAATGTTTTAGCCCATGGGGACCTAAAGATACAGGTTGTTTTTTATGCATTTTCTACAGAAAATGGTAAAGATTGCATGAGAAATGGTAATGTTGTTCTTAAGCAAATAGCAAACATCGACGCTTATACATACAGATGGAAGGTGGATTTAAACCAGTTTCTATGTTTATATAATACCAAATCAACGAGGCATATAATTTCGTATATCATCAAATTTTACGGCGAAGTATTGAAAGGAATGTTTTGGAATTTCCCCCAATCAACATCGCTCCCAAAAGGGTTTCGGTAATTCGTGAGGTATTTTCTTTCAAGAATTACTACTATCTTAAAGGGAGTTACGAGCTCATTGTTGATGACAAGGTGACAAATATAGGTAACGAAGCAACTCATGTCTAATTGATTTCGAATATATTTTTTTCGTTTCGAAGTTGAGAAAAGATCAGTGAAAGATCGAGTGAATGTTTAATCAGAATGCAAAAGGCGGAAATTGTGGAGGATAACGTGCTATATAGAAAAACTGAATGAATGAGAGTATTGAAGACAAAAAAAAAAAAAAAAACAGAATACAGCCCACAGGAACTGGCAGACATGCGTGTTTAGCAGCAATTCAATGGCTCTACTGATTGCTAGAGTTATTTGTCACCATCGCACGAAATCATTTAGTAAAACATATATAATCATATATATAGGTGCAGGAGTGGCTGTGTGGTAAGTAGCTTGTTTACCAACCACATGGTTCCGGGTTCAGTTCCACTGTGTGGCACCTTGGGCAAGTGTCTTCTACTATAGCCTCGGGCCGATCAAAGCCTTGTGAGTGGATTTGGTAGACGGAAACTGAAAGAAGCCCGTCGTATATATATATATATATATATGCGTGTGTGTGTTTGTGTGTCTGTGTTTGTCCCTCTAGCATTGCTTGACAACCGATGCTGGTATGTTTATGTTCCCGTAACTTAGCGGTTCGGCAAAAGAGACCGATAGAATAAGTACTGGGCTTGCAAAAGAATAAGTCCCGGGGTCGAGTAGCTCGATTAAAGGCGGTGCTCCAGCGTGGCCGCAGTCAAATGACTGAAACAAGTAAAAGAGTAAAGAGTAAAAGAGTATATATTTACAAATGCAAAGTTATCCTTGATATTTTAATGTATCTTTTCTTTCAGATAAATGCAAATCACTGGGAAATCCTGCCGTCTATCAAACAGATTCTACATCATGTTTAATGTGGGGAGTCTGCAGCTATGGAATAACAACTTCTATTCAACCTTGTGCAGACCTGAAAGCTTCAGGAACTTATCATTCGATGTTAGGATCTTGCCTTGATTCCCGAGAATGTACACCCTATGGTATGACTACTCCATGTAAGTTATTTTTGGGTCTCTAAATTAAATGTAATACAGTATCGACCTCTTATCCGGCTTCCAGACATCCGGAATTACCAAAACCCGACTATTTTTGAAATTAGCTAGTTTTGAATTTCACGCGCCAGCCCTAGTTTGCCGTGCAGCTGCTTTGTTAGTCAATTTGCATACGGTTTGTTAAAAATAGCTTTGTTGTTTACATTTTAAGTAGATAGAAAAAGATTAAACACTCTGTTTTAGAAGTGTATTAATTTGTACCTGTATCTATTAAATTTGTCTTCGATTAATTTTCATCCTATAAGCATTATACCGTATACATGGTGCAATATGATATACTTAAAAACTTTAAAGTGGTTTAATAATTATGAGGCAGAACCTGCTTTAGAAGTATATTATTTTGACTTGTGAATACAGTTTAGTCCTTTACTTTATATAGTTTATCATACATTTTAAGTATATATTTCAACTGTCTCTACAAGTAAAATCCAGAAATCCGGACCATTTCCAGTATGAAACTTGCCCGATACTTAGTCAGACACAGTATCAAAATGTATTTCAATGTATGCATAAGATGGCGAGCTAGCAGAATCGTTAGCATGCTTAGTGATATTTCGTCCAGTCTTACTTTCTGAGTTCAAATTGTTACGGGGTCGAATTTGTCATTCATCCTTTCTACGGTCAATAAATTAAGTACCGATTGAGACTAACACCCGCACCGAAATTGCTGGCCTAGTGTCAAACATTGAAACGAATATATGTATAATTTTGTTATAGAAAAATAAAATGTCACAGTTTGAGTCTATTATAAATAATGGTATTATATATTTTTAATTTGTAGCATCGCAACGCTGCTTTCCCATACCAAAATGCCAAATTTCTGAAACCCTTGATTATCAAAATTGTCGGTGTTTGCCGAAATGTGCTTATCCACCAAACTGCGGTGCTGATGAACGACTGAATACTACAAGTTGCCGATGCCAAAAAGCTTGTCCTTTTACTCAGCCATGCAGTGGTTCGCAAACTCTTGATTTGATTTCATGCCAATGTGTTTCCAAATGCCCAACATTGTATTGCCGTAATGATGAAAAGATAAATTATGATACCTGTCGTTGTGAGGCTCGTTGTCGAAACGTACAGTCTTGTGGTATTTCTCAAAAGTTCAACGATATCACATGCCAATGTGAAGAAAAATGCAGTTATGCAGTTTCCTGCAGCGCAAATGAAAGAGTTAATTATGATACCTGTCGTTGTGAGCCTCGTTGTCGAAACGTACAGTCTTGTGGTATTTCTCAAAAGTTCAACGATATCACATGCCAATGCGAAGAAAAATGCGGTTATGCAGTTTCCTGCAGAGCAAATGAAAAATTTAATTATGATACCTGTCGCTGTGAGCCTCGTTGTCGAAACGTACAGTCTTGTGGTATTTCTCAAAAGTTCAACGATATCACATGCCAATGCGAAGAAAAATGCAGTTATGCAGTTTCCTGCAGAGCAAATGAAAAAGTTAATTATGATACCTGTCGTTGTGAGCCTCGTTGTCGAAACGTACAGTCTTGTGGTATTTCTCAAAAGTTCAACGATATCACATGCCAATGCGAAGAAAAATGCAGTTATGCAGTTTCCTGCAGAGCAAATGAAAAAGTTAATTATGATACCTGTCGTTGTGAGCCTCGTTGTCAAAATGTACAGTCTTGTGGTATTTCTCAAAAGTTCAACGATATCACATGCCAATGCGAAGAAAAATGCAGTTATGCAGTTTCCTGCAGAGCAAATGAAAAAGTTAATTATGATACCTGTCGTTGTGAGCCTCGTTGTCAAAATGTACAGTCTTGTGGTATTTCTCAAAAGTTCAACGATATCACATGCCAATGCGAAGAAAAATGCAGTTATGCAGTTTCCTGCAGAGCAAATGAAAAAGTTAATTATGATACCTGTCGCTGTGAGCCTCGTTGTCGAAACGTACAGTCTTGTGGTATTTCTCAAAAGTTCAACGATATCACATGCCAATGCGAAGAAAAATGCAGTTATGCAGTTTCCTGCAGAGCAAATGAAAAAGTTAATTATGATACCTGTCGCTGTGAGCCTCGTTGTCGAAACGTACAGTCTTGTGGTATTTCTCAAAAGTTCAACGATATCACATGCCAATGCGAAGAAAAATGCGGTTATGCAATTTCCTGCAGAGCAAATGAAAAAGTTAATTATGATACCTGTCGCTGTGAGCCTCGATGCCAAACTGTGAGAATTTGTGACGTCAATAAACAACGGTTCAATGATATTACATGTCAATGTGAAAATAAATGTAATTATTTGCCAACCTGCCGAAATGATGAACGAATAAACTACGATACTTGTCGCTGTGAAAGTCGTTGTTCCGTGGTAAGCAACTGCAATGCAAACCAAAGATTTGATTATGTGCAATGCCGATGTATCACTCAGTGCATTACGCCACCAGTATGTACATCTGGTGAGCAGCTTGATCTCATTAACTGTAGATGTGTTAATGTCTTCTGTCCAAATGCTCCAATTTGTCAGAATGGAGAACGTTTAGACAATACAAGATGCATCTGTACAAGAACCGCTACAGATTCACCAGTACGACCAACAGGATTAGGTATATTATTTTCCATATCCTTTTTTTTATATACAAATTTTAATTTATCCCCTACTGATAGAAGTTATTCGGTTAATGTATCGAGTTATTAGGGCACCCAGAAAGGCCTATCTTCAAGTGACCAATTGAGTAAGTTTCCTTCCTTTACCATCTCCGAGGCCCCGACAACCTGTCGAGGCTAACGAGACATTCTTCAGTTTTATGGTACTATTTATATTAGTAACCGTAAACATTATCTCTTCGTGGTACCGACTTAGAGCTAGCTGAAATTGAACTTCCTTTAGCCACTCAGTGAAAGAATATGAACTATATTAGGTGGCTGTCATTTGCTTAAGACAATGGAGGTAAATCACGCTATCAGATGTGTTGATTTTATAATCTAATCACTATCTTTGTTGGCATGACTTGTTATCGCTAATACTTGGATTTTTAATGATTTCTTCCCTGTAACCCCCGTGGTCTTGTTAGGATTCATGAGAATGTTTGTGGTTTCAATTGATAGATCTGAATAGTTTATTATGTTTTCAATTGATAGATCTAAATAACAATTGATAACTGTCATCAAGTCTTTAATTCATAGAAAGTTTTAGAGTGCTCGCTAAAAAAAATATGTACAGGTATAGTAGTGAGTCCTGCGATTTAGGTTTCACCTTTACAAAGCATAGGTGAAGAAGATTAGATACAAGTTTATAGTTGTGTAATTAACGTGTCAGTTATTGTTGTTATCGGCAAGTCCTGATTCAACAATTCTATTATTGGAAATGCTCCATACTCGATAATTTTGTCTTTTGTTGACATAGTGTCAATTGGCCAGTATTAACCAATATATTCATTGTTTTTAAGTCGAGTATGATTTGAGGGAAATTTTACTGCTACTTCCACAAGGTCAAGCAGGCAAGTAAAGTCTCCCTCGTTGGCTTGAAACGGGGGAATATGTAGTCGAAAGCAGCAGGGACTATATCTATAACAGAGAAAGAAAAGGGAGGTGTAGCTTTAAAGCGTACCCAAGTTCTATGGATTGAATATAAAGCAGGGTTCTTTCTTTGAATACATGGGATTGAAGCATTAAAGCCATTAAATTAGTGCTGGAAAAATGCCTAGACCAATATATTATGTAACAAGCAGTAACTTTTGTATTCATTTTCAAAGTCAGTAATCTCGTTAGATTTATTGGTCCGGTGGGTTAGCTTTGACTGAGGGCACACTCTAGAAGGTGGTGTCTCAAAGTCTTGTTTTATCGGTGAATCACGTGTGTTATGAACATATAGCGTCTCAAGGGAGATGTTCTCTGATAATGACGACTAACAGCGATTAGATATTCACGCTCGACCACGACAGAATATATCGAGAACGAATAGAAATGCTATTTCAGATTCTCGGCATGAACCTCATGAGTAAATAACATTTATTTCTGAACTATATTTCATCTTTTCGTCACTAGATTATAAGTAGAAGTCAGCACAACCGAATACATACATGCATACGTAGATACATACATACATACATACATACATACATACATACATACATACATACATACATACATACATACATACACATACATACATACATACATACATGGAACTAAGAACTCACAGTATGTAGAAGTCATACTGATCTAGATTACTAGTGCAATGTCCCAGTGAATGCCTCATAAAATGTGAATATAATGGACCTGGCATACTGATGTGGGACAAAGAAGAGAAACTTTGTACAGTAGTAGAAATTAGCTGCCCAGCAAATGTTAACATAAGGCTAAGATCCAATGAAAAAGGAACTACCTACGCTGAACTATCGAAAAATTTAGTTACTCTACCCAGAGTTTATACCTGTCATTATTGGGGCACTGGTATGTATAACACACTGCCTAAGTACCTATCTTGAGAAATTAGGTGTCTCAAAACCAAATAGGAGAAGACTGATTCGAAAACTGTAGATCCAAGCCATCATTGGAACTCTAAATATTTGTAAAACTTTTTATACGTTTATCGTTTAAGTATATATGTGCATGTCTAGACATGCAACTATATGCATGAGAATACATACATAAAACAAAATATACAAGTCTGCACATACACTGACTCCAACTACTGCACATAAAAACGCACATACATTCAAAAATACCCTGTTGATGTTGTTGAAATTCCAATGAAGGAGCTCTGGATCTAGGCTTGAAACCGGCTCTTCCTCTACTGACAAGAAATCTTGAAATAAAACTGAATAATGACATATATACATACATACACGCGTACCTACCTACCTACATATATATACGCACACATATGTGTGTGTGTGTTTATGTACATATATATATATAGTGTGTGTGCGTGTGTGTGTGTGTGTGTGTGTGTGTGTGTGTGGTGTGTGTGTGTGTGTGCATGTAAGTTTTCTCTATGTCAAGACATTCCTTCGTAATTCTTGTTTTTCATCCTTTCATTTTGTCTTATTTTTAATTCTTACTTTGAAAAGATTGCAAACCAACTGTGAATATTAACTTTCGAAGTCTTAACCAGACCAATTCGCGATTCCTACACGTAAAAGGCGTTACAACTAGATACAACACAGAAGCTGAAGATAACTACACTGGAGTGTTCGATGGTTATTGCCAAATACTTCTTACGAAATTCAATTTCGGAAATACCATTCCTCCAATAGCCATTTCACTTCGATACCGCCTAGAAAAGAGCCAATTGGGTATAAAACCATACGCTCTTATAACCAACAGTAATAACATGCAGTCACCATCCATTTTAATCGTAGCCACATCAAGCTATATAGAATTCGGAATTCGAACACTACAACAAGGTTACAAATCAATCAAAATTTTAGCTTCAGTAAGTTAAACATTTTCTATATGTATCTTCATGTATATTAACATTATGATAAAAGCAACACGCATTCGTAAGCATGACTTGATTTTTATTTTAATTCTTTGTGACAATGCAACAAAGTGTTCCCTGATAATCCTTTGTGCTTAAGTATCCAGTTGGATTTGGAATATTCAATGCAGAGCTCCAAACAACCACGATGGTTAGACATACGTAGAAAGAAATAGCATAAACCTGTATTAATCTCAAAAATCTCATATATATATATATATATATATATATATATATACTGGTAAATGCGTTACGCTATCACATAGCTAGTTGAACCGAGAGGCAAAAAGTGAGGGGAGAAGAGGGAGAGGGAAGTGTTAAGAAAGTAAAATAGGGAGAAATAATAGTTATTACGCTAAAGTCGAATGTTTGATGCTAGTTAGTTTAAGGGTGCAGCAAAGGGAGGGGGAGGGGGAGGAGAGAAGTGTGTTAGTGCTGAGAGGTAAGAGAAAGAAGAGGAAAGTAGAGAGGGTACAACATGTTAAGTACAGGAACATGTATAATTGAAGCGAGAGGTAGAGAGAGAGAGAGAGAGAAAGGGGGAGAGAAGGAGAGAAGGAGGGAGGGAGAGTGAGCGTTGATTGAAGGGAGCGCAGTCGTGGAAAGCAGTTACATTATTTTAAATGTAATATAATAGGATATTGAGACAGACAATAAAAATAAAGGTTCAGTTGTCATTACAGGTTTTTATGTTCAACTGTTTCTATATCTTTAAGCCGTCGATTTTTTTGGATAGATTGATTGATTGATGGATAAAAGATAAAAGTGAAATGACCTAAGCAAATAACTGTGGATGTTACTTCTACCTTTTTATGTGTAGTAGCCCAGAGACAGAATCCATGCTGTGGAACCGCAATTATAACAGTTTCTGAGTACAAATACCACGAAATTAACTTTACCTCTCATCCTTACGGAATCGATAAAATAAAGAACCATTCAAATGCTGAGATCGATGTAATCGGTGACTCCTCGTCTTTTCAAACTATTGACTATGTACTAAAATATGAAACCATTTTAAGAGTCTATTTACACTTAATGTTCATAACGGTTTTAAAATGAAATTTTTATAGATATTTAACTTCATTTTATGTTACTTTTTTTAATAATAATTTTTTTTTCAATAATATTGATAGGAAAGGAATTTTTATTTCATCCCAGTGCCTTATGAATCAGTAAATTGACTATTATATATTCCTTCAATTCCTTGTGTTTTAGGGTTCTGATTGGGAAAATGTTGGGTGGATATATGATGGTAATCAACTTATTGCCCAGGTTGGTGATTATGTTCAGAAGACACCAGTATCAGGTAATGTTGTCATTATTTCTTTTGATGTTATTAATAAGTGTGAAAAGGAAAAAAATATTCATTTAAAAAGAAAATTACATATCAATCTGTAAACATAAGCATTGTCTAATCGATCAATTATTCTTTATAGGAAACAAGCACAGTTAAGAGATCAAATGTTGAGATATTTACCAATCAGTTTTATCCATTTCATTAATTTATCAAGAATCCTCCTATAAAGAAATGCGTATCCCAAGTCCTCAAGTCCTCTCTTTAAAATATCTTGTTTCGTGTATAAAGATATATACAGTCCTATAAACTGGAACGAATCTTAATGAATTGGATTTAATCTATGTTATTTACTTTTGCATTTTTCAGGAACAATTGAAGGAAAGTCAAATAGTTTGGTAATTGGTGCTGGTTATGGATATGAAAATTTCCGAGGAGAAATAGATTATGTAATTTATCACATCTTATTTTCCACTTCTTTCTTATATTCTCCCAATAAAAGTTTTGGTTTTAATACAGGAAATGTAAAAAAGCAGCAAGAATTTTTAGCACAGCGGGCAAAATGCTTAGTGGCAGAATGCTTAGCTGTAAAATGCTCTGAGTCCAAATCCAACCGAGGTCAACTTTGTCTTTCATCCTTTCGGAGTTGATAAAATAAGTACCAACTGAATACTTGGTTTGATGTAATCAATTTATCCCCTTCTCCAAAATTACTGGCTTTATGCCAAAATTTGAAACTAGTTTAAGAAAGTAAATTGAATTTTGTCAGAAGCGTATTGCCAGCGAACTGAGAAAACTACATATAGAGGGTAGAGGCCTTTTCAGTAGATTGACAAATACCTGAATTCTTAGAAAATATATATAACGTTATTCATCATTTTCCTTCGTTCGAAATAGAAGGAAGAATAACAGAATTGCATGAATATTGCATAGATATTAAGGCGGCGAGCAGGAAGAAACGTTAGCACGCCGGGTGAAATGCGTTGTCGTATTTCGTCTGACGTTACGTTCTGAGTTCAAATTCCGCCGAGGTCGACTTTCCCTTTCATCCTTTCGGGGTCGATAAATTAAGTACCAGTTACGCACTGGAGTCGATGTAATCGACTTAATCTGTTTGTCTGTCCTTGTTTGTCCTCTCTGTGCTTAGCCCCTTGTGGGCAGTAGAAATAGGTATTTCGTCTGCCGTTACGTTGTGAGTTCAAATTAAGTGCCAGATGCGTACTGGATCGATCTAATCGACTGGCTCCCTCCTCCAAAATTTCGGGCTTTGTGCCTAGAGTAGAAAAGAATATTGCATAAATACTTGGAGTCATATGGGAATGTATCACATCTCTCTGCAAAATTAGGTCTTGTAAGGGCCTTTCTCGTTGCTTGGGATGGGGGTCGAAATGACTGTATCGAGATCCGCTTAAATCTACTGCGCTTGCTCTCATGAGCCTTAGTTTCACAGTGAGACTAAATACATACAGTTATTATTCCCTGCAAGTATTTATTTATAACCGATGCTGTAATAGTAATCTGGTAAATAGATCACTGATTATTGCGATAATAAGTGTTTAGGTATTTAGTTGTTTAATCACCTGCATTACTTACTGATTGAATTAGCAGGCAATTGCTGTGTATTCTATTTCTTTACTACCCACAAGGGGCTAAACACTGAGGGGACAAGCAAGGACAGACAGATGGATTAAGTCGATGATATCGACCTCATTGGGTACTTGTACTTAATTTATCGACCCCAAAAGGGTAAAAGGCAAAGTCGACCTCAGCGGAATTTGAACTCAGAACGTAACGGCAGACAAAATACTGCTACGCATTTCACCCTATAATATCAGCGCTATAATATATTTGCTTATTGCTTTTATCCTTGGACTGGTTTCACTTATCCGACTGAGGTCATGTTGGAGCACTACACCGAAGGAACTTAATCGATAATATCGGCTCTCAATGCTAATTTCTTCTTTAATTGTTCTTTATTTAATCAAATCACCAAATTTTTGCCTTCTCAATTACCATACATTACCTTTCTATATCTCGAAGTATCGATTTACACTGATATGTAGGAAGATATACATTGATATGTAGGAAGAAAGCACAATCGCATACATACGTCCACAAACGCACAATTTATCTTCTTTTCTATATCTATTTAGATTAGAGTAAAACGTCAGGAGAGTACAGAACATTATCAATTAATGCATGATAAAAATAGCAGGGGTTACGGAGATTACGTGATTCTTGTTCTTTTGGTATTCATTACTTAGAGAACTAGATAGTAGTCTTTCAGTAATAGTCCTGGCTCCCTGAACCCTTAGTTGAAATCGTACAAAGAGCAACCCTACCGTTCATCCTTTCGGTGTCAATGAAACAGAATACCAGTTTAATGTTTTGCTCAATATTTTTGTCTCTTTCTATCTTTCTCTAGTTCTTTCTGCAAGAAATCTGTTGTTGTTAGACCTGGATAGGGATGAAGTCCACCAGGCTTTGATGAAGTCATGACAGTGACCATGAAATTCGGTCACAAGTTGAGAGACCGATGCAAGGAAAATATACATATACACGTGTACATCGTACACATATTCGTACACACACACACACACCTTGTACCTGTACGAACACACACACACACACATATAGATATACTTACATGCACACGCACACATATATATACACACGCGCGCACGCACTTGTGCACACATGCGCACATGCATGTGCTCTCAGACACGCACGCATAAATATTTTCCAATAATTTCAGTGACACAATTTGTTACGGTTTTCTTAGACTTCTTTGGCT
>NC_042997.1:103333399-103340899 GCF_006345805.1 Octopus sinensis | reverse complement strand
ATATCTTCAACGATGGGAGAGAAGTTCTCTTTTGTTCTCCAATTATGAATCTCATTTAGAAAACGAGTACTCTACCGAGAACCCATTCCTGAAGGAAGTTAAAATCCACAAACCCCATTCGCTACCGATTAATCAAACACCTAAATATGGAAATTATAGTCACCATCAACTAAAAAGACATTTCAGAAAGAAACAACCGCAAGAGTGGCTGTGTGGTAAGTAGCTTGCTTACCAACAACATGGTTCCGGGTTCAGTCCCACTGTGTGACACCTTGGGCAAGTGTCTTCTACTATAGCCTCGGGCCGACCAAAGCCTGTGAGTGGATGTGGTAGGCAACTGAAAGAAGTCCGTCGTATATATGTGTATATATATATGTATATATATATATATAATATATATATATATATTATATATATATATATATATATGAATATATATATATATATATGTATATATATATATATATATATAATATATATATATATATATATATATCGAAGCTTTCTTCCAGGGGATCTAATGCGCTTGGCTTAGATTTCCCTTGGCGGGCTGCCCAAATCGGAGCAATCTCAAGATTAATCAGCCGAAATTGCTAAGATGATCTGGTTCTTGACTGATGACTGAGGGCTTCGAATGTCCCGTCCTGTGGTTCTTGTGTCGTCTCTGTGGTGTTTCATGTTCTTGTCCATGTCTGTAATTATTTTTACTGTTTACCTATATATATATATATGAATATATATATATGTATATATATATATATTTGTGTGTGTGTGTGTATGTGTGTGTGTATCTGTGTTTGTCCCCGCAACATCGCTTGACAACCGATAGTGATGCGTTTACGTCCCCGTAACATAGCGTTTCGGCAAAAGAGACCGATAGAATAAGTCCTGTGGGCTATTTGCTCGACGCAAGGCGGTGCTCCAGCCTGGCCGCAGTCAAATGACTGAAACAAGTAAAAGAGTAAAGAGTACAAGAACTCCCTATAAACTCCCTATGAACTCCCTATAAAAAAATAGCGCAAGGTTTAAGCACTAGTCAGAAGCAAGACAGCTGCGACATAAGCCAAGTCTTTTTATTTGAACTTTTTGAAAATCTGTGAAACCGGTTAAACCTTTAAATATATTGTATAAAAATATTTAACTATTCTCAGAGCATTTTCAACTTCTATTTTTCTTATATTTCTACACGTGGGGAAAAATCTCTCGCTATATATATATATATATATATATATATATATATATATATTATATATATAATTTACAAAATAAGGGTAAAAGAAAAATTCTAATGCCAAATATGCCGAAAAAAAAGACAAAATTGTCAAATAACCATTATAATTTATGCGTCTCGAAACAAACCGATAGAAATCTATAAAAAAAGAGATTTCTATCGGTTTGTTTCGTGTCGCATAAATTATAATGGTTATTTGACAATTTTGTCTTTTTTGGGGCATATTTGGCATTAGAATTTTTCTTTTGCCCTTGTTTTGTAAATTATTTATAAATTTAACCTTTAAAGGTATTTTTTGATATGCTGGCCATTGATAAAAAATTTTTCCCGAAAACACACATGTTTGTGCATGTATGTGTGTACTAGATGTATGAGTGGTTAGATGTAGGTGTTTGACGCCTATGCGTGTTTACTTGCTTTTCTTGTGTGTATGTGTGTAAGCTGGCATGTAGGTGGTAGCTGATGGCATCAGCTTGTTGGTACATATGTGCGTGTTAGCTAGAGTGTGTATACGTATGGGTGCAGGCGCTTATCAGTCATGTATGAGTTCTCACGTGCGCAAATATGTGGGTGTTTGTATCAGCTGTGTATATCAGCTGCATATGTATCAGGTGTATGGGTGTGTGAGTGTGAGAATGCATGTCCGTTATTGCCTGGTGTATATATGTGTATGGTGCCTTCTTACTTAGAATGCATGTAGGGGTATATATTCGTAAGTATGATAGGTGAACGTGGGTATGTGGATTCCAGTATTCATTTGTATACGTACGAACGAATGAGTGCGTGTTTGTCTGGGAGAATGTATATCCTTGCCTACAGAAGTGCTTTCCTCCGGTGTATGCGCGTATATATATATATATATATATATATATATATATATATATATATATATATATGTATATTTATATATATATATATATATATATATGTATATTTATATATACATATATATATATATACATATATATATATATATACTATATATATATATATACATATATATATATATATACATATATATATATATATACTATATATATATATATGTATATTTATATATACATATATATATATACATATATATATATATTACATATATATATATATATACATATATAATATATATGTATATTTATATATACATATATATACATATAATATATATATATATATGTATATTTATATACATATATATATATACATATATATATATATATATGTATATTTATATATACATATATATATACATATATATATATATATACCATATATATATATATATATTACATATATATATATATACATATATATATATATATATACATATTATATATATATAATATATATACATATATATACATATATATATACATATATACATATATACATATATATATATACATATATATTATATATATACATATATAATATATATATATATATCTATATATATATATAACATATATATATACATATATATATACATATATATATATATATATATTATATATATATATATATATATTTGATTTTGATTTTGATTTTGATTTTTCCAGTTTCAGCTCATGAGCTGTGGTCATGCTGGGGCACCGCCATATATATATAAATATTATTATTTCTAAGTCTCTCTAAAGGAGACTACAGCAGTGGTACTGGATGTTAACAGTTATCGCCAAGCTAATATTGCAGTCCATAAATATAGGACGAAAGCTGCCGTTGATTAGATTCAAGAGGCCATCACCTCTAGCTTTCTATATGACATACAAATATGTGTCCATTATAACCTTCGAACAGGGGAGATCAGCTGCTTCCCCTTGCTGGTCAGGCATCTACAGACATGTTTCAGGATATTTTCCCTTTATCAATGAGTAGCCGAACCCGACAGGCGTCGCTGCTGACTGTCTGTTCGAAGGATTATTTACCTAATTTCAGTGGAATACCTATTTCAGTGCAAGGATTATTTACCTAATTTCAGTGGAATATGCGAATGCATATTTGGTGAGTACCGTCCCTTGAAGTCATTGCCCTTCATGCTGTTGTAGTACCTTGTGATGCTATCGGATGGTGTGAGGATGGGTTTTTACAGTACAGCCCTTGAGAGACATAATCCTCTTATAGGGCAGCTAGTAGGGTTTCGAAAATTAAAGTGTTGGGTTTGGAGTTAGTGTGAGTGCATATTTGCGCCTGTTGTGGCGTGTAGCCTTAGAAGCGATGTTGTCTAAGCAGGAGGAGGTCACCGTGAGGTTACAGGGGTTGAAAAGCATACAGTTTTTATGGCCCCGGGGAACTATTTCTAAATCAACGGCAGGAAGCTCAAAGCTACATTAATGAAAACTTTTTGGTCAAATGGAGGATTGAACAACCAATTATGTTTCTCTTTCTGGTCCTCTTCCGGTGTGCGCGTGGAGGTTATAAGTCTTCCTTATATGCTAACTTCTCAGAAAAATCAATATATATATATGTATGTATATATATATATATTATATATATATATATATAATATATATATATATATATATATATATATATATATTTACATATACATATACATATACACACATATATATGCATGTACAAGCGGAAATAGGGACTCAAAGAATCAAACAATACTCACGGTAAGCTCTTCGTAGAGTATTTCGCCATCAAGAAGACAGTTGTTTTTAGGGTATCAAATTAACGTCAGCGTGCTTCTGAAACTCCGGGTGTCACAATGGTGGAGAGTGAAGATAAGTAAAAGAAAATTTTATTTTGTTTTACATATTTTATCTTATCTACTTTATTCTTTCGTTGTATTTACCGGAGTTTCTAAATTGAGCGTTTCTTATATTTAAGAAGGTTGCGTCGTTAGCTAATAAATCCCAGGTCAATTTGTATATATTGAATAGACCCAGCTTAATTCGATAGACCCAATTATTTAATGCCCATAAAATGTTCTTATGAGAAATCTTATTCCTTGTTCTAAATTACACGTATGTCCATACATCTGTATGTATATTTATATGTATGTAGGGCGCTTTAGGGGCGATAATATTACTGAAAACAGAATACGAAACAATTATAAATATATGGAGTAAATACTTTTATCTCTCACTTTTGAATTTAATTAATTATATGTATTGTATAATGAATACCCGTGGTTAAATGGTTAGGAATTTCAGCTTCTGATCGTACATTGGTGGGTTAAATTCTTTAACCTGTTGCATCGGCACTTCATATCACATTGCTTTTATCTACATAACCATGATTTTTTTTACTCTGTCTCAATGAATTTTATAAAATATATGGTAATTCATTATGAGGTCAAACTACATAATTTAAATAATGTACTTTAGTCATTAAGAGAAATTAATCATTCCCTCAAACAGTATTGCTGAAGAGTCAGAATTACTAAGATAAAAAAAAAATGAGAGACGCTTAGAATGTTTTATAGTAATTTTATTAAATACGAAGCTTTTCTTAATGCAGCTTTCTTCAGTGCCTTTTCCACCATTAAACCATAAAACAAGTCTTGCTTTAAAACTGGAACAGTAAGAAAATGGCATTGAAGTTGATCTCTTTCTTTGGCCTAAAAGCTCAGCATGTAAAAATACATAACTTGAAATGTGTAAAAGGCAGGAACGGAAAATGAACACTTAATAATATTTCTGTAATTAAGAGTTTGATATAAACACACACACACACACACGCGCGCACTCATACACCCATATATATATATATGTATGTATATATATATATATATATGTGACAAAACAAAAGAGGCGAGATAGTTTATAATATATTTATTTACACCACTTTGCGTTTCATTAACAAAATAATTATATTGTAATTTCTACAACCAATTTGCATTGACAGATCTTCTGAGATGTGTAACTTGCATAGAAACGCTGTTACTATCCCAGTGTTATTACGAATGAGAGTTACGGCTCTCTGCAAATTTTACAATGTGATCTGATTATATAATTTCCATTATATAACTAATAATAACTCTTTGTCAATGAGACGTGCATAAGATAGTATAACTAAATATTTTATAACCACTCTCCTCTGTATTGTTTTCTATATGTAGTCTGTGATATATCCAATTGTGAATTCCAACCAAAATAATATGTAGGCTTTAGTACAAGTCCTTCTCACAGTTTCCATGTATATGGAAATACAATGCAGCATTAGCAACTGAATAAGCACTAGTACCAAATGGTTTCGCTGGAAAAAGAAAAATTGAGGACTGGTCTGTTTATTGTCAACGACTGTCATTTAAATTGGTAAAGGTAGCTGAGTGAGAGAAACAGTAGAAGCTTCCGGCATTTTGTCCCATTCTTAGTTCAAGTAGTGTCGAACGTAGCCGCCTTCGATTTTTATCCCTCGGCGCTTGATAGAGTATGTGCTAGTCATGTTAATGGTTCGGATCTGATAACTACACAGCCGCAAACTAATATGTATAGGCGTAGAATATAAACACAAATTTTCAAAATTAGGGTCTGATTGTATGAAGTCTACCAGCAAAGTTGTAGTGTTAGTAAAGTGCATTAGATGTAAAGCTCTACCGAAATCAGAAAAGTTGTTTGGAAAACTCAAGAGATTTAGACGACTTCCTGTTTCTGTTGTACCTGTATTTCAAAGGGCCGGCCTTGTCACTCTCTGTGTCACGCTGAATATCCCCGAGAACTACGTTAAGGGTACACGTGTCTGTGGAGTGCTCAGCCACTTACACGTTAATTTCACGAGCAGGCTGTTCCGTTGATTCGGATCAACCGGAACCCTCGTCGTCGTAACCGACGGAGTGCTTCCACTAAGGGAATGTCAACTCATAGATCTTGGGCTAAATGCAAATGAATTTCTCTGCGTATTTTCGATGTGAGATTTCAAAGTTTCTTTCTACCCTCTCTCTTTAAATCATGGCATATGGTTTCCAAGGATTTTCTTTCTCAAAGATAAAAGCAAAAGCAGTGTTGAAATGTAACCTACATAGCATTTTCTTTGCACACTTTTCCTCATACGAATTCGAAATTCTATGTGATTTATATCTATATAAATTTGGAAATATTTTTTAAAGTAAATACAAAGAAATAAATTGACTAAATAATAATGTAATTTATGCAGATTCAAGCGGATGAGAACAGAGCTTCATATTTTTAAAAAGTGCCCAGCAAAGTTTGACTCATTTGCCTTTCTTAGGCGCATTAATGTGATCGAAACTAGCTCGTTGATAGAAACGGCCTGAAGTTTATCGCCTATAGTACAGAACTCACTACGTGCATGGTTCAAAGTGATAACTATATCAGAAATTTCAATTTCTTACATTGGCGCGAGGTTACACATTTTGATCGATTATACACATGGACGCAAAAACTAGTATTTAACTGGTATGTATTTCAGCAACCTGGGAAAGATGGAAGGCATGGTTGGATTTAAGCGCAGAATTTAATAAAGACAAAGTGACACAAGGCATGTAGTATGAAGCTCTGTTCTACCAATGCAACCATATTACAAGTTTAAGAGACAGATAATTTAGAATTTAAATGCGAAAAAAAATGTGTGTGTGATTAAAATCCAGTATAAACTATACCTCAAAAGTTCTTTCACCCATGATAAAATAAAACGCCCGCCATGATTTGAGAGGGAGAAAGAGAGAGAGAAGAGAAGGGAGTGACAGTGAGAAATAGAGACGATCTCTGAAATTGGTTTATATAAAATGCGTATACCGAAAGTATTATAAGCTTAAAAGAAAAAAGAGAAAAACAACAAAAACGATGCACAATAGAAATCAATGTAAACTAAACCATCAGGAAAAATAGCATTTAAGTATCTCTTGAAACATGTTTTATTCGAATTATTGTCATCACCTTCAAAATCCTTAAGCAGTAAAATATTAGATTCTAAGCAAAATTTAGTTTTGATTTCAATTTGAGAACATTTTGCCTTTCGTTTACATGAAAATGTTCTTTAGGAAAGACAAAATAACAACAAAAACCCTATATTTCTATCTCTATAATATCTCATACACTGTGCATTCACGATCACTAGTATGGAAATTAAAGATTATTCCTTTAAGTTTTCATTACTGCAAATATTGATTTCAAATTTTAGCACAAGGCATGCAGTTTTGGGGTGCTGGACTAAGTCGATTAAACATATTGGTACTTATTTTATCAACCCCGAAAAGATGAAAGGTAAATCCGACCTAGGCAAAATTTAAACTTTGTACTAAAGAGAGACTAAATACCGCAAGGCATTTTGCCTGATATGCTAACGACAAATATTGGTGTACA
>NC_042997.1:103323399-103328399 GCF_006345805.1 Octopus sinensis | reverse complement strand
ATATATATATATATATATATATATATATATATATAAATGTGTTGATGTGTTTATCTTTAACGTCCTCTACAGGTGCCCCATCGATTGTGATTGGCTCTTCCTGCTTGTTGTTGATACGCAGCACTTTTGTCTTTTCCCGGCTGATCCTCAAGCCCACTCGCCGTGAAGTTTCTGTCAGGTGGTCTACCTTATCTTGCATGTCTTGCAGGCGATGTGACAGTAGCGCGAGATCATCTGCGTAGTCCAAGTCCTCCAGCTTGTTCATCAGTGTCCACTGAATACCTTTCCCGGAGGTAGCGTAGGCCATCCTGGTAACCCAGTCCAGCACGACGAGGAACAGGAGCGGTGACAACAAACAGCAACAACAACAATACAACAACAATACATACGACCTCTTGAAAGCTCAATATATAAAGTATATTAAGTACCTGAAATTCAAAAGTTTTATATAAAAAGGTCCGATTTAGTATACAAATGATGTAGAGAATTGAAGAGGTTGTGGAAAAATATTACAAATCCAACTGTTGTATCTGGGAACTCGGTGGATATGTGCGTGTGTGTGTGTGTGTGTGTGTGTGTGCATGCGCGTGTGTACGTGTGTGTGTGCCTCTGTGGGTGTGTGTACCTATGTGTATGTGTGTGTGTGCGTGTGTGTGTGTGCGCGCGTGCGTGTGTGTACGTGTGTGTGTACCTCTGTGTGTGTGCCTATGCGTATGTATGTGTGTGTGTTGGTGAGAGAGAGAGTATTAAGCGTTCTTAAACTGCTAAAATAACTCTTTCGTTGCCAAAAATGTTAGCACAACACTCCATATTTCTAGCTTAGAGTTTATTTTGCTAAATCTTACATGAAGAAATTCAAGATATCCATTCCTATATTTATCTCAAATTTGTGAAATTCGAAAGACCAATTTGTAAAGTTTCACCTAAGAAATAATTATATATAATTATTTGATGATAACGAGGTGAAAATGAACTACGGAAAAAAAAGAACCAAAAGTAACCCATAATTTTGCCACGTATATAATAATGACCTCTTAAACCTTTGAAATAAACATTATTTTCATGCAGAAATACTCACTGTTAGACTGATACGCTTTAACCTTGAAAGAAAAACAGCAATATTTTTATTAATCAAATAATAGAGGCAACATGTTAAATATTGCGAAAAATATTTCAGCTATTTCCATCTCAGTTTTAAACTAGGTAAAATTTATGTTTGTGAAGAGTGTCTAATATGCAACATGAAAAGCAGTGTCTTAAAATGGCCTTGGTCATCTTAGCTAAAAGAAACTAAAGAACATATCAATATTTTAAAGCTCGTTAGGTTTAAAACTAATATGAAAAAGTACAAGTGACATCAATTTATATTTTTAAAAAATTTATTTTTCAAATGTTCGTAAAAAACTTTAAAATTAAAGAGTAAAAAATAAAGATGAGAAAATTGTTATAAAGTAAAAAAAAAACACTGTATATATATTTTTTTAAACGGAATAAATATTAGTAATACAGAATTGTAGGGCTTTTCTTGTTCTTAAGCAGTACGTTTCAATTTAATTTTTGAAACTAAAACTGCACCATTAAAAAGAACATACCAACATATTTATTTAGTTCCAAGGGATTTTAAAAAATCAGCAATAAAAATAAAGACCTTTCTGGTGAAATTATTTATAATCGCTCTGTTTAATGAAACATCTAAGTAAATGCTAATTATGGAGAACAATGAATCTTTCTTAAGGCAATCGCTCTTGTAAATATTGTCCATGATTTCATCCCATTTTTTTAAATTTCCTGTAAATGATTAATTTTAGTAACAACCAATGTTTTGCAGAGAACCATCGATTGAAATTTGCATTTCGACAGAACCTACATGCATATAGCATGAAGGGGAATTGGTTCTGTTAATTACTGTTAGAATAATATTTTTATTCATTGTGTTACATTGTGGTTTCAAATCAAGCCGGTCTAAAAATTGTGAGAATTCATAAATCAAAACAATACTGCCTGAAACGTTGACAACTAATTTCAGTGCCAATTGATTGGTGAAAGTCATTTAGAGCCATAACTAATTTCGGTCTTGTGACCTTCATTAGTTTTGAACAGGAACTAATACTGAAAACTTTCTTTATTGTTCGGTGGGACTAAATCAAAACAATACTGCCTGAAACGTTGACAACTAATTTCAGTGCCAATTGATTGGTGAAAGTCATTTAGAGCCATAACTAATTTCGGTCTTGTGACCTTCATTAGTTTTGAACAGGAACTAATACTGAAAACTTTCTTTATTGTTCGGTGGGACAAACGTTGCTGAGAATAATAATAACGTATTTTAGTATTTTGTAAATACATTTTCGTATATTGTTTAGAATATATATTTATATAAACGAACATACTTATAGCTCTAAATTCTCTTTAGAAAATTATATTATAAAATTATATCATAAAATATAAAATGTAATGTAAACAACATTAGTTAATTAACTAAGATAGGATAAAACAACGGAAAAGACAACCAATACTGAGAATGCTTTAGTCATACCAGAGCCAGAGCCAGAGCCAGAGCCAGGGATGTTCTTAAAGACTTTTCTTCCATTTAATGGCTGAACTGGTCGATAATTTGTCATTCTCTTTCCATGACCATCTTCAGCACTCCATAAAACGTTCAGCTGCAAAATATTACAAGAGAGAATGTTTATAAATATTAATGTTACTGTAATTTAAGTTAATTTTGAGAATGGTGGAAAACATTATGCAATTAACTAATTAATCCTTTCCTTTCGTATCGAATTTAAAGTGATAACATCCTCGACTGAAGAATATCTGCTTGTCTATAATTATTGTCTCTAGTTTATTTACACTGTTTATTTACACTCACACCAGTGTCTATTACAGGAGTCCTGTCTACCTATAAGGGAAAAAACAACGATTCAAATTAGTGATCTGGGTGCTGCTTATGTGCTCTCTTTTAAAAATTAAATGCGTTTATATAAACTAGTTCTAGATTCATTCCATAAGATGCTGTAGATAGATGTACAAAGATCAGTACACTTGGACATGCTATTTACATAAATTATCTTATTTATGTAAATAGCATGTCCAGTTACTTGTATCAATATTTTAATTGGATTGTTTCTATAAATATGATAGGATTTACAAACTGAACCTAAAATATTATATCCTTAAACTACTTTTCGAGATATAAATAATTTCTTAAGTGAACTCAGCTGATCCAAAAAGTAATCTGCAATATGAACAATTGACAATAGCCTTATGAAAGAAAGGTAATTATCTATTGTTGGCTGCTCTTTTTATCATGCTGCTTTAGATTATTTTACATTACTGTGGATTTTTTTGCTTTTGAAATTTTAAGTCATTTTTCTAAAATTAACCCATTAGCATTCGGATTACTCATGCTATTCAAACTAAATCATACATTATCTTTTAGCTTCATAATCTCAATGACGAGACTTCTTATTTTTAGAATGACACTATAGAATGGATGTGATCTGACCAGTTTCAACATAAAACAGCTAAAATATTTGAGCCGGATATGGCCAGTTTAAATGCTACAGGATTAAGATAGCACACCAAATTGAGTAGCTCTCTTGCAGCATCAATCTGCAGCTACAGTCATAAATCATTAAGTAAAATATCCATTGGCAAAATTGTTTGTGATTTTAGTTGGCTTACCTGCTTCTGAGATATTTTGAGTGGCATTTCATAAACGGTCCATATGACTGCTTCAGAGCAAGGAGGAGTTGTAAGGCTTCCACTGTATCGGAAATATTTGTCAGACTTAGTTGCCTCTGAAATCAAGCCCTTCAGATCGAAACTTTTAATATTCTTTCCCGAACCTAAGAAAGTAAAGTATGAATTTATATATTCTACAAACCAAAGGAGTTTTAAATGCATTATTTTCAACAAATACATGTAAAATGTGCTGACATTTCTCAATAGGTTCCGTACTTTGCTTCATCTAGGGTTGTGAGGTTTAGCAAACAAATACACACACAAAACAAGTTTTCTTTTTGTATATATAACTGGTGTTTAAAATATACTGTTATCTTGGATGTAATTTTAACTGATTGATAGTTCTACATAATTCTACTTAACTGATAGTCATATTTTTACTTAAGAGTGCTACGTACAACTGGTTCAAATCGGAGTGATTTCTTAAAAATATCTACTCGTAAATAGCCAAAAAATACACCCTCTTGTGGTAAGTGAGGGTCCTTAATGACTCAGCATCACGTATAAAGTAAAAGGCAAAACTGATCATTTACAGAAATTTAAGAAGTAAACCCGTTTGAAATATTTTTCTAATTTTTGTAACACTTATGTCTTAACTTGCACTAAACTACGAACAACTTTGTCCTCTTGGTTGAAAATTACTACAGGCTAAGAACAACACACACACACCATTTTGCAAATGTTTAGTAAAATTCATGTAGGAAATCAACAAACTATTCTACTTTATCACGAAAACCGATGTGCAATCAGACGTTTTGTGTAATACTGTGCCATTCCAGTGTTTTCCAGGTCCACGTATGATTCATGGTTCTTTCACGCGCCATACATTCTTCCTTATTTGACCAATGGGTTGTACATATGCCCGTTTATAAAGACGATAACTCCTCAATATAAGCGGAATAAAATGTAGATATAACATATTCTTCACACACACACACACACACACACACACACACACACATATATATATATATCAATACTCACTCGTAACGTTGCCAACGTATGGTATGATTGTCTTTAATTGAGGATTTTCATCTCCAATCTGTAACAACAAAAGGTGTTTGTTTTAGCTATTTCATAAAGTATCACTTGCTACTAAAATCAAAAACAATAACATTTAGGAATTTTGTAAAAACTAACCTTGAAAAAGAAACCAAGAACAGCTAAACCATCGGGTTCGTTAGGGCCACAGATACATTATGGTATTTTGGGTTCACGTGTACGATATGCATCTAGAATTAAGAATATAGAAT
>NC_042997.1:103298399-103318399 GCF_006345805.1 Octopus sinensis | reverse complement strand
TTGCTGATCTTTCCCCACCTCTTGATTTTGATAGCTTCTCTTAATTTCCTCAAAAGTGAAGCATAATAGGCTCCTGTAATTGTGGCACCCTTTGCCAGGAAATCTGTCATCAGTACTCCGTCCTGGTCCCAGAAGACTGTGAGCATGACCTTGCCAGCAGAGGGCTGCACCCTTGCCTTCTTTGGAGGAGGTGAGTCACGGTGTGTCCACTGCATTGACTGGGCTTTGGTCTCTGGATCATAGTGATGGACCCAGGTTTTATCCTGTGTGATCAGTCTTTTGAAAAGTTTTGACTCATCTTCTTGGCACATCTCCAAATTCATCCTCGAGCACTCGACGCGTTCTTGCTTCTGGAAAGGTGTGAGCAACCTGGAAATCCATCTGGCAGACACCTTTTGCATATGCAAATGGTCATGAATGATAGTTTCCACAGACCCGGTACTAAACTTGACCTCATGGGCTATTTCACGAATAGTTATGCGTTGACCTTCCAAAATGGCAGCCTCAACTTGACGGACAGACGTCTCATCAACGGCAGAAGGAGGCGACCAGATCTGGGAGCTGTTTCCACAGAGTTCCGACTATGTTTGAATTCACAATGCCAGCGTTTTACAAGGTCATATGATGGGGCATCATCACCATAAGTTACTTTCATTTCATCAAAAGTCTCCCGTGGTGTGCGTCCTTTCAAATACAAAAACCAGATCACAGCTCGACACTCAACAGGCTCCATTTCACACTTGACTCAGTTCAAACACCTGTAAATCAGAAACTACAATTAGTTCAGAGCTGTAATTCGCCACTTAATCTATAGAGGTATAAAGAAGTGCACATGCAAAATTTCAGCTAGATCAAACAACTGCAAGTGGGTCAGGGGCATTACTTATTGAACGCCCCTCGTATTATGTATTTATATTATGAAATTTGATCTAATACTAATTGAGTTTTTCCCTGTAAGTTTGGAGTTATACTCCCTAATATTATTGTTATATACATATACATACATACACACATGCACCCACCCACACACACAAATATTATATATATATATACATATATATATATGTATACACATATGTGTGTGTGTGTATGTGTATTTCGTTTTTGTATTTGGTTTGCAAGATTCTTCATGTGAATTTGTGTGTTGAAGCATACTTTATTGTGTCTGAGCAGAGTCATTCTGTTCTAATGCCTTGTTAACACAATCATAGCTTCGATTTCCACTTATTTACTTATCTATATTTTTAAAAATTATCGCTCTTCTTGCAACCTTTTCAATAGCCGTTCACTCTGTCTGTTATCGGAGCTGCGTTCTTTTTTGTCTGGTTATTTGTTTGCGAGCATGTGTGTGCGTAAGTGTGCATGTTTATACACATATGTATGTATGCATGCTTGTATGTATGCATATATATCTATGCGTGTGTATACGTTTGTATGTATTTTGCATGAGATTTCATGTGTTTGTGTGTTCATGTTTGTGTGTTTGCGTGGGTGTATGTGTGCGTGTGTATCTGTGTGTGTGTGTATTTGTGTGGGTGTGTGTGCGTGTGTATCTGTGTGTGTGTGTATTTGTGTATACATCTGTCTCCTTGTATGTTCGTGTTTGAGTGTGCGTATATGTATGGGTTTGTGTAACTATGCACGTGCGTCTGTTATGTATGGATGTGTGTCTCCATATGTGTCCTTGTGTGTATGCGTGTGAAGTGGATATATACAGACACATGTCTTCATAACAGCCTACTAACAAATCTACTTGTGTAAGTGTAAACTGTGAGTATTGGGGTACCACTAGCTTCTACGTATATCTCCTATTCAATGCAGGGGATGTTTCATTTATGAGGACGTACTCCTGTATTTTTCTGAATATTGGGACCTTCGGGTGCTTGGATAAAATACGGATGTCAAATCGACCCCGTGTGCCTCCATGTTGGTCTTTGGCATGTTGGTAGAGTATGGACTGTTTTCTGTCATCATATTGTCTCAAATTTTCATTTAGTCTCTCCGAAATGCTTCTAGATGTCTCATCAACGTATGCCATGACAACTATCCAGTCATTCTCCCATTTCATGGTCAGCCTCGACAGACTTCTGCTACATCCCTACTGTATTCTTGAGATATTCTGTTGTTTGTAAAATTACGTTTCATCTGATTACGGTTTTTTGTAATGAGGTAATGTTCTCATTCTTGTGTTAAAAGTACGTAAGAAACAGTTGTAATGAGCTGATAATTATCCATCATCTGTTATCCATTTGTGTATAATACATCGAGGGGATTTACAACTTGTCGGACACCATTGTATATATCTACAACGTACAATTCAACGTAACGTGTGCTTTGGACCAGACCCTAAGCGCTAGATACTCGTTGGCTTGGTTTTCTGTGTACACAGCCGGAATATCATATTTGATACTTACCAAACATAGGCCGGAACCACAGCTTCATCCAATCCTACCTAGTGAATATCTTTTCAAGTACCAGATTCTATCTGAAATCCTTAGTTTACTGTGTGTGTCTGTGTGTCTCTGTGTATGTGTGTGTGTATTTACACGCTTGTGTGAGCGCGTATATATATATATATATATATATATATATATATATATATGAATAAACAAAATATTTACTATAGCGTGCAAAAGCTAGCTAGGCTATCTCTTGAAACAGTTTAATATTAAAATGTGAGTTATACAACGCATACGCACACACACACACACACACACACACCACACACACACACACACACACACACACACACCACATATATATACATGTGTGTGTATCTTATTAGAATCGCTAAGCAAATGCTTTATGGGGAACTTGTGAATGGAAAGAGATTCTGGCAGAAACCAAGATGGCAATTTAAGGATTGTGTCAAGTCTTCATTAAAGGCCTATGATATGCAGAAGACTGACTGGGAGATAAATCCCTGTCATCGCCACAGATGGAGGAAGTAGATTAAGGAGGGGCTCGACACTTTTGAGAGAGCTTGTATTCTGCATGAAGAACTTAAGCGTGCTGCTCGAAAGTGCACCGCTGGTGTAGTGAATGGGGAAAGCTTGGTTTGCAATATTTGCAGTCATATATGCTTGTCAAGAGCAGGGCTCATTAGCCACCAATGGAGCCGCAAACGCAAAATATAACTTAGTCCTAGGGCGCACAATGTTCCTGAAGGTCAGAAATGGTCTTCCCCGGTCACAAGTGGACAGCCATCATATATATATATATATATATATATATATATATATATATATATATATATAGATAGATAGATAGATAGATAGATAGATAGATAGATAGATAGATAGATAGATAAATCGATAGATAGATGTATATAGTTCAAATTTACAGAAAAACAAAAGACGAAGACAGGTGTAGGAACAACAAGTAAGTGTATTAGTTTAACACTCGGGAAAAATAGAAAAGTCTTTAACGTTTCGAGCCTACGCTCTTCGACGGAACGGAAGAAGAGGAAAAATGGAGAGAGAGTGAAAAAAATGGAGAGAGAAAAAACACTAACATGCATTTACACACACACACACACACACACACACACACACACACACACACACACACACACACACACATGCACACACACATATATATATAATTCAGTTAGAGGTTATGTTAGCCACATTAAGAGATGGCGTCATCCGAGGAAATATTGGTTCAATACCTAATATTTTGGGGCGGGGATTGATTTCCTTAAAATAATAGGTTTGTATATAAACTGTAGTTTACGTTTATGTAAAGAAAAAAGAAAAGAATATTTGAAGTGAATAAGAGTTTATTATCAGCAACAAATCTTGCAAGCCTGGCTATGGCTCACGTTAGTACGTTTATATATTTGTTGTGCAAGATTTTTTATGTGAAGTCGTGTGTTGAAACAGATATTGTTATATTTCGGAATGGTCATTTTGCCAGTTTAGCCAATAAAATCACACGCACTATATATTTGGTGTTACTTTGCTTCAGTGTTATTTATTTTTTACATTAATCTTAATCTTATTCGGCAGAGTTCTTTCGTCACATTATATAAACGTATATATATATATATATATATATATATATATATATATATATATATATATATATGTATGTATATATATAGACACATGTATATATACAATATATATACATACATATTTATATCTCTTATTATAAAAGGCAGATTTTATCTGCCTCCCTTTGTCAGTTATAGAAATCTACAATATAGGATTTCTTCAATTACAATTTACTTAGCATTTTTAAGAGTAGAATGCATCGGGTTTTGCCAGGTCCACTTTTTAAAATTTAAACTCCAATTAAGCAAAATTTACAGAAAACTCACATTCTGGTGTGTATGTCAAATGCTTTTCTTAATGTGTTTTACACCACACGCACACGCACACACACAGTGTGCAAGGAATAAAATGAAAGTAATTCACCTTTTGTAGTGAGTGACTCTTTCAGTCTGCCACTTCCTCTTTACACACATAGACACGCAAATATATAAATAAAATTGTAAGCTAACGTGCGTGTGTGTGAGTGTGTGTGTGCGTGTGTGTGTGAGGGTGCATGTGTGTGTGTGTGTGTGTGTGTGTGCGTGCGTGTGCGTGAGTGTGTGACAGGAAAGTATTTTAGGACGAATATAAGACCTATATCGGCGATGTTTCGCTTGTCGTAGCACAGGTTTCCGTCGATTTCCGTAAAAAAATTATTTTTTTACATAAGTAATGAGAGCGAAAGAGACTAAGAGAAAGCGATTGTATGACGAAGGAAGTTCTTTTGAAGTTACCGTGCATAGGACGCATTGATGTACATGTGTGTGTGTGTGTGTTTGATGGAGTGTGGGAGACAGACAGTATGTTGTGCAAGTGAAGTGCTTCTGTTAGTGTGTGTGAAGAGACAGAGAGAGTAATGTGTGAAAGAGAGAGATAACTGAAATTTTTTACTCGGTTTATGTGTATATGTATGTATGCATGTATGTGTGTGTGTGTGTGTGTGTATGTATGTGTGTATGTATGTATGTATGGCCGATTCAGTGTTTACATTTTTTACGGAAATCGACGGAAACGTGTGCTACGACAAGCGAAACATCGCCCCTATATCCAAGTAGCAGAAAGATCGCCCAAAAGTGTATATAGATATTTAAATGTATGTATATATTCATCTATACACAGATGTATGTATAATGTGTGTGTATATATTTCCATACACGTAACCATTCACTCCGCACAAAGTTTTTTAGGACGAAAATGATCTAAAGTTATCTCTAAGTAGCACAGAGATCGCCCAAAAGTGTATATAGATATATAAATGTATTTATATATTCATCTATGCACACATGTATGTATAACGTGTGTGTATATATTTCCATAGAGGTAACCATTCACTCCATACAAAGTTTTTTAGCACGAAAATAAGATCTAAAGTTATCTCTAAGAAATAGAAAGATCGCCCAAAAGTGTATATAGATATTTAAATGTATTTATATATTCATCTATACACACATGTATGTATAATGAGCGTGTATATATTTCCATAGAAGTAACCATTCAATCCATACAAAGTTTTTTAGGACGAAAATATTTATATATAAAAGAAAGGTTGTGTGTCTGTCTACTCCGATTTAGATTCCTAACTACTCCCACATTTTGCGATGCAGTTTAACAAACAAAACCGGTATCTTATAGTCGTGATTCATATCGAGCCCTTCTTGGTATTAGCGCGCGTCTACGATGAGTCTATGATTTTACAAATAATTTACCATCATTTTTTTCCATTTTAATGCATATTTTAAAAAATAAACGGAAGTAACTCTCAAACTTCACACCAATATGCGTGCTCATATGCGACGTAATATCACATCAGCAGCATTTCCTCACACCCTCCATGCACTTGGCGAAGGCAAAATACCAGGGGATGAAAATGGTAATATTGCCATCGATTCCATTTGTACCATTGTTAAGACGCCTTCTGATCTCAGAGATGCAGTGTTCCCAGATCTACAAGCTAATTATCAGAATATGGATTGGATTGGCAAAAAGGCTATACTGGCCCCGAGGAATAAAACTGTTCACCATATTAATGATGAAATGCTAAAACTCATTCCTGGGAAGTCTATGTATATCAGTCTATCGATATAACTCCTGACCCAGAGGACGTCATCAACTATCCAATAGAGGTACTCAATTCCTTTGAGCACCCCGGACTACCACCACACTTTCTCAAACTTAAAGTTGGTGCCCCTATAATGCTCATCAGAAATTTGGTTCCCCCAAAACAATGCAATGGCACACGTTTGATCGTTAAGTCCTTATCTCCCACCGTAAGCTTATATCAATATTTGCCTGAATAATCATCATAATTCAGTGCAATCATTAACAGTACTTTCAAGCAATTCAGCCTCGAGCAACGCCGGGCAATTCTGCTAGTATATATATATATATATATATAAACACATATGTATGGATTTATATACATATGTGTGTGTATGTATGTATATATTTCTTTTATTTTTTCTATTATTTGTTTGTCATTTGATTGCGGCCATGCTAGAACGAATCGACCCCAGCACTTACGTTTTTTTATGTCTAATAGTTATACTATCGGCCTCTATTGCCGATCCGTTAACTTACCGGGACGTAAACAAAGCAACACCGGTTGTCAAGCGGTTATGGGGGAGACAAAAACAGATACAAAGTCCCGACATCGGCCGGAGGCTATAGTAGAAGACACTTGCCCAAAGTGCCACGCAGTGGGACTGAACACGGAACAATAGAGTTGGGAAGCAAGCTTCTTACCACACACACCTGTATAAATAGGTGCAAATATGGCTATGCTTCTCAGTCATGTGATCTTGGGTACAATCCCTCTCCATGAGACTGTTGACAAATGTCATACACAATAACCACGTACCGACCGAAACCTTGTTAATGTAGTTGGTAGCCGGAAATTGATAGAAGTCGGTCATGTGTTTATACACACACACACACACATATATATACTCTTTACTCTTTTACTTGTTTCAGTCATTTGACTGCGGCCATGCTGGAGCACCGCCTTTAGTCGAGCAAATCAACCCCGGGACTTATTCTTTGTAAGCCTAGTACTTATTCTATAGGTCACTTTTGCCGAACCGCTAAGTGACGGGGACGTAAACACACAAGCATCGGTTGTCAAGCAATGCTAGGGGGACAGACACAGACACACAAACATATACGCACACATACATATATAATATATATTATGTATATATATATATATATATATATATATATCATATATACGACGGGCTTCTTTCAGTTTCCGTCTACCAAATCCACTCACAAGGCTTTGGTCGGCCCGAGGCTATAGCAGAAGACACTTGCCCAGGGTGCCACGCAGTGGGACTGAACCCGGAACCATGTGGTTGGTAAGCAAGCTACTTACCACACAGCCAAAGACAGCATACATTCTTTATTGTCTATTGTTTCACGCGATAAAAACATCCCAGACAGCATTTTTTAACACGCCAGGTCAGGTGCGTTCACACAATCCTCAGACTATGCCCACATGGTGTTACAGGCTACAACAAAACGATAAGATGAGAGAAAAAAATGTTTTCTTTTCTGTCTTCCCATCGCTTTATTGTAGCCTATTATGCCATGTAAGCACAGCGTAAGGATGTTTTCATCGCACGAAGCAATTAGTAGATCATAAAAAATATATATTCTTTATTAAATAATATATGTATGTATGTATGTATATATATATATATATATATATATTATATATATATATATATATATATATATATATATATTATATATATATACGGGAGTTGGACAAAATAATGGAAACACCTAGCATCATACCATCATAATTTTGAAATATCTATAAAACCGTCAAAAGCTTGTTTATTTTGATATTTTTTTTATTTATTATTAGTGTTGCTTAAGATGTTTCACTAAAATTGCTGTTTCTTTTCAGATATCATCAGAAAATGGTAATTAAAATTCATTATCGAACTTTCAAAGAGGGCAAATTGTTAGTGCTCGTATGTCAGACGTTAGCGTAACGAAAACAGCCGAAATGTTTGGTTTCTCAAGAAGTACTGTCTCGAAAGTAATGACAGCCTCTAAGAAAGAGGTAAAAACCTCCTCATAGAAACAAAACTCCGGAAGAAAACCAAAACTTTCAAATAGGGACCGTCGGACTCTTACGCGAATTGTTAGAAAGGATCACAAAAAGTACAGCTCCAAAAATTACGGCAGAGCTTAATGACCACCTCGAGAACCCAGTTTCCACAAAAACTGTTCGCCGGGAGCTGTACAATGCCGGATTTCACGGGAGGGCTGCAATCAGAAAACCACTACTTTCAAAAACAAACGCTGCGAAGCTTTTAGAGTGGAGTAAATACCTACATAATCGGTCCCTAGAGCAGTGGAAGAATATTTTCATTCTATACCTTATTTTCGACCACCGGCCGAGTATACGTGTGGAGACAGCCCAAAAAAAGCATTTGACCCAGACTGCCTTCTTCCAACTGTTAAACATGGAGGAGGATCTGTGATGATCTGGGGGGCTTATATCTTGGAAATCTGCCAGCCTAAGGGTTTCCCTTCATGGCAGAATTAATAGTCAAGACTATTTAAGCATTTTTTCAGATCAAATTCATCCTGTGGTTGCGAAAATGTTTTCGGAGGGAAACGCAATCTTTCAGGATGATAATGCACTAATTCACAGAGCTAAAGTTGTTACTGAATGGTAGGAGGAACATTCTAGTGAAGTTGAACATCTTGTCTGGCCACCACAGTCCCCAGATCTCAATTCCTTTGGAAACTTTCTACGAGTCTATACCTCGTAGAATTCAAGCTGTAATTACTGCCAATGGCGATCCAACACCATATTAAAATTAATTTGTCTGAAATTTTAAGGTGTGTTCATTATTTTGTCCAACCCATATATATATATATATATATATATATATACGCACACACACACACACACGCATACATACATATATACAGACAGACAGACAGATATACATGGTGGTTTTCTACTTATGCAGAGTTTGATCACCTCCTGTACCTACACCTTAGAACCATCATGGCATTTGATGTGGCCTTTTAAACCAGACAATGTTTTGAAAAGACACCCACATAGATTGCATATCCAATTTGGACCACCAAGAGCTGCAGGAAAGTTCTGATCTTTGTGGATCTTAAAATGTCTTTTGAGGCTTCTGTTAGATTTGCAAACCTTCTGGCATACATTGCATTGAAAAGTGTGCACAGACATATAGGCAGAATAGTTGGTGGAATTTCATTTCAAAAACATACATACTTACATACATGCATACTTACATACATACATACATACATACATACATACATACATACATACATACATGCATGCATGCATGCATACATACATACATACATACATACATGATGGCTGCCCCCTCGTTATCGAGTATGGCCATTGCACGAAGCTTAACTGTTATTGGTGCTGTGATCGAATGTGACTTTTATTTGCTTTTTAAGGCTACAGCCAGCCATTCAGTTGAGACTCACAGCACCATCAACAATCATGAACAATGTTGTTATCGTGCAATGCCTGTGCAAGAAGATTTTTTTAAAGTGAGGAAGGCTGTGCACTGAGTCAATCCCACTCACTAAGCAACAGCAGCCATAATCCGAAAAGAAGAACAAGTCAACATCATCGGTAACCACTGAGCCGCAGGTTTTATATCGGAGTTATCCCAGTTACCTAAGTTACCTTCTCCTAGAATGATGCCCTTACAAAGGCTAGGAGTCCTTCACTCCCAATGGTTTAACCACGCGATCGGGTATTCAGTCCGATTATTTCTATGTCCCCGCGCATGATACAGCCTTAAGACATTTATTGGATGGCCGTTGACTCTCAAGATTTCCTCCGTCCTTTGACGGGTTTTGTTTTTCATCCCGCAGGGTGTCCAGTAAACACCCTCCTCACCAAGCAAGCTTGGTGGGGTTGCCGGTTTAGTCGCCGACGGCCCGACCATGCAACAGGTTGTACTGAGTTACATGTTACCAGTAGCACTAGAAAGTGACCTGACATACACACATACATACATACATACATACATACATACATGCATGCATACATACATACATACATACATACATACATACATACATACATGTGTGTTGGTTGTGTCTGTGTTTGCGTTTGTCCCCATCACCTCATGGAAATCGTTGTTGCTTTGTTTACCTTCCTCAAATTAGTGGTTCGGCAAGCAAGACCGATAGAGTAACAAAACTTTAAAAAACACAAGTTCTGCGGTCGACTCTTTCGAGTAAAACTTGATTCTTTTGCACATATAATCATTTAGCTTACATCCGAATTCCTTTATAACAAAATTAAGGATTTAAGCGAATATTAAAAAATTTTTAATCAGTGATATTTAAATATGTTGTTCTTCATGTGATCTGGAGCATCGTTACAAAATGCCATCATGACATTATATCAGAATATCTAATATTCTTATATAATGCAAGAGAAAGAAAAGGAAATCCTCGCCACGTACCACTATTTCATTTTACTGTTTAACAAGTTATATATAACAACACAATCTCCCTTCCTTTCGCTATTGGTATATAAGGATATGTGATATTCTGGTATATTAACGATATAATGACGGCACTTTCTCGTGATGTTTCATGCGATATTCAAAAACAAGTTATTCAAATATAAAGGCTTAAAAAATTTGAAATATTCAAATAACTCTTTAATCTTGTATTTTATAACAATGGAATTCAAGTGCAAGCTAAATTATTATATATGCATATGATAATTGATCTGTAGGCCATAATATAAGGGTCAGTTTTGCAACATGATTATTAAAATATATATTAGAAATGATAATCTTAATCAAGGTTGAGGAAAAACAAGATGAGCATTTTGAAACAATCGGATAGATTTGAAATAAGCGGATAGTTTGACTATGCTCAAAACTAGAAAAAATAAAACTTTTACTTAGCTTACTTCTAGTGGGTAACTTTTCATATCAACAGTGTGTTCCGATCCTTTCGTTGTCACATTTGCAGACCAATGGAAATGTAATTGGAGAGTATCGTAAGTACCTGTCAGATTACCTCCAGATAAAGTAAGTCCTTTAACCTCTAATTGCACTGGAATCATTAATATGGTTTATATAAATATCGATTTAAATATATTTTCTGTATAAATAAAACAATTCAAAGGAGAAAAAAACACATTTCAAAATGATTTCAAATTAAATTGAAATTTTTATTGGGATCACTCGCTTAAGTACAAGCAATATCATTAGTCTGTTATATATTTTCTTCATGGAAAGTTGATGGCAATTTCGATATTCTTTTGATGCAAGCTATTAAAGTATATTCGAAAGATATATCAGACTCAGAATCCTACTAATGTAACAGATTTTACAGACTTTACAGCATATATATATATATATATATATATATATATATATATATATATATTATATATATATATAAGACTTCAGAACATTTATAAGTAGAAGGTCTTAGAGCTGTTTCCGGTATATTTTATATATCCCTTCATCGGAGACTGTGTGAGAAAATGGTTAAGCAATAAATATTCTAGATAAGATATGAAATAGAGAGTGAAGTGGAGGAATGAAAATACACGTGAGATATGCAGGGACAGTATATCTTCAGTTCCATTATTTAGGCAGAATGGCTTACACATAAAATTCATGTACCTTGTGAGTAAGTTCCAATAGTATTAAAAAATCGAGGTTTTTTTTTCAAAAGAAACACTCGATTCAATAACACCTTTTATAAACTATATGTTTGGAATGACCAATTTTAAATACTATTGGAACTTACTTACAAGGTACAGGAATATTATATGTATACCATTCTGCCTAAATAATGGAATTGAAGATACAATATCCCTGCATGTCTCGCGTCTGTTTTCATTTTTCCACTTCACTCTCTGTTTCATATCTTATCTAGAATAATTATTGCTTAACCATTTTTTCACACCGTCGCCGATGAAGGGATATATAAAATATCTTGGAAATAGCTGTAAGACCTATTTATAAATGTTCTGAAATCTTTCACAGTCTTGGAGTTTTATCTCATTCTGTTAATTTTTTTATATATATAGATGCTGATATATCACCTACGTTGGACTCCTCATTCGCATAATCACCGAACCTGGAACTTAACTATAGTCTGTCGTCTGTCCATAGCACTTACTCAGCATTACCTGACACCTTTGGGTCTTCTTGATACCATTACCTCTCATAACCTATATATATATTATATATATATATATATAATATATATAAATAGTGGCTAGACACAGTTCAAAGCCAAAAAGGAAATAATCCACTGTCGCAAAAATGTGACGAAGGGTACCGGGTGCACCAACATAAGAGTCAACATAAGAGTCAAATAAGAGTCAGGGGACTCTTTAGCTACAGAAAGCACAATGTCTATTTAGTGACAGGGAATTAGATTGGTATGCCAGTTTTGCATGAAATTTTAATGCTTATCGGTAATTCTACTCTATATCGTGTGGTAAAGTTAAATTCTACACCGTCAGTATATATAGATTTTACCATTAGAATCAGTGGCTGATTCCGCAAAATAGTAATAAGAAAATTATGAAATAATTAACGTGGTTTGACGCAATCCAAAACCAAACAGGAAATAATAGCTAAATAACCAAGGTTAGAAACTAGAGTAGAGCACATTTATAGTATATATATATATATACACATATATATAATCAATGTGTGCGTGTGTGTGTGTGTGTGTGTGTGTGTGTGTGTGTGTGTGTGTGTGTGAGAGAGAGAGAGAGAGAGAGAGAGATCCATTTTTCACTTGTTGGAACGATCAGCAAAGAAAGTACTTAATCTACGAAGGATAAATATCATTTAACGACTGCAGGAGTTATATGTGAGCTATTGCAAGTTTTATGCTCGGATAGAACAATAATCAGACAAGCTTGTATAGTGTGCGGTGAATGATTGTACGGTATACTTTACAAGCCTGTCCCATTAGTGCATTGTCAAAGAACTAGTTGTCACTCATGTATAACTCCAGAGCTCATTAAATTACATATGTGTGTGCGTATGTGTGTGCGTGCGTGTTGCGTGTGTGTGTATAACACTCGCAAATATATTAAATTCCTTTTCGTATAATCCAAGTTCCTTGACTACAGGGATTGAGACTGACGTCTACGACTATTCTCTTATCTCAAGACTCTAAGTCGGTCCTTTATCTCAATGGAATGTAAATAATAGAGAATCCTTAACTGTTGAGATTATCTCCCCGTATCATGTGGTCTTAATTACCATTTAGTAGTTACAAAACATTCTGTAGAGATAATTCTAATAAATCACTAATTAATGGGAAAGTCAATAGAGGAAATCAAAATTGAATCCAAAGATAGAAAGACAAAAATCGACAAATGACAAGGTAAAAAAAAATCGAAATTGGCGATGCATGATATCTATATAAAGGGAATTTAACTAAATAATCCAAAATATTTAAGTTTCCCTCTTACGTTTTTATTTCGACTGCATTTTAAATAGTTACAGTATAAAAATGATAAACAGTAGCAAATGAAAACTCACCAGTATGTCCATTATTTGACAATTTAGCGTTGCTCAACTTCGTATATTTAGAGAAGTTAAAATCCCCTAATTCTTTCAATTCAGCCTTGGAAATTTCAATGTTGATTGGTGACTGAGAATTTTTTACACAATTCATATTAGAGTCTTTCCACTTTGACATATCTGTTCAGAAATTTCAATATAAAATATATTCTAAGATAAATTTGCATATAAGCGCGAACACATAAAATATATAGATACATATCGATTCATACATGAACACAGAGAAATACACATACATATAAACTATACCTATAGGGAGAAAGGGAAAGATAGACAAGGTTATATATATATTAGGTCATCCCATAATTAACGCGATTTCTTCAATTGTGTGAACTAAAAGTCGGAGGGGAACGGGATAAACTACTTGCATCAACTTGTTATAAAAGCAGGTAGAAATTTTACCTTGTACTTATTCTTAGTGCAAGTTTCGAAGAATGCAATTCGATTTAACAGTTACTTTCTCAAAGCTATAATGGAAATGACAAAGGAGCATATTCGGCATATTTTACTTTTTGAGTTCAATAAAGGCAACAACGCAACGGAAAGTGCGAGGAATATTAATACAGCATATAGGGATCGGACAATAAACGTAAGCATGTGTCAACGGTGGTTCGCGAAATTCCAAGCTGGAAACTACAGCTTAGAAGACGATCTTCGTCCTGGAAGATCTGTAGAGCTCGACGAGGACCTCCTGTAAATCTTGCTGGAACAAAATCCCATCGTAACTGTTTAGGAACTAGCCGAAAAGTTTGCACCACATATATTTGCATACATATGTGTATGTATATATATATATATATATATATATATATATATATATATATATATATATATATATATATATATATATATATATATATATATATATATATATATATATATATATGTATATATATATACATATACATATACATGTATACATACATATGTACATACATATATACATAAATATATATGCATGTGTATACATATATATATATATATATATATATATATGTACATACATAAATAAATATATATGTATATATATATATATTCAATTAAATAAACAGAAGATAGAATTGGTATAACTCTGTATCTTGTACGACGATCGTTTCGACTCTCCTTTATGGGTGGGATACTGTGCATCATACTATGTGGCATCAATTTTGGGGTCACATCAGGTACATTCATACATAAAGTAATATCTCGCTAAAGATCTTGAGTTTGGGTAGTCATGCTGCTATTTGCCCGCTTCAGTTAGGGAATGAGGCATTGCTACGATTATCTTTATTATTAAATATCCATAACAAATGATATATATATATATATATATATATATATATATATATATATATATATATATATATGAACTGTAGACAAGAAAGGAGGAAAAAACAAGAAAAAAATTATCAAAAGAACGTAAATGAGAGTGGAAAGGGATATGAAACTGGTGGAAGAAAAATTCCATCCATAAAGGATAGTCGCAGGGTCGGTCGAAGCGATCGTTGTACAAAATAAAGAGTTATACCAATTGTGCTTACTTAATCGATTATTATATCAACTAACACTGCGGAATTCCTGAAGTAGATCCAACGGAAATATACTCCAACAGTGGATAATGCCAAGTAGCCCAAACCGTGCCAGTGCTTTACTCAACACATCAGCACACTAATTGACATATTACTCATTTACCAAAATACTGCATATATACGTGTGTGTTTGTGTTGTGTATGTGTGAGTGTATATATATATATATATGTGTGTGTGTGTGTGTGTATATATATATATATATATATATATGTAAAAAAAAATATATATATATATGTATAATAAAAATTATTTGAGGGAATATTATTCCTAACTTACAGGGAAAAATTAAATTTAGAAACACTTAATCAAATTTCACAAAATATAATATATATATATATATATATATATATATGTAGTGTACCATAGATGAGTAATCAAAGAATTGCACATACTGTATGCAAAACGAAACTCGGGTGGTGAGTGTGTGTGGTGTTTTTGAATGAATAATAAAATAAATACATACAAATTATAAAAATAGTAATAAAAGTATACAGTACAGTAGTGTTTCTACTTCGTGGGTTTTCACTTATCGCGGGGTGACTTGGAACATAACACTCGCGATAGTTGAAGGATTACTATATATATATATATATATATATATATATATATATAATATATATATATATATATATATATATATATATATATATATATATATATTATATATATATATATATATATATATATATATATATATATATATATATATATATAGGCGCAGGAGTGGCTGTGTGGTAAGTAGCTTGCTAACCAACCACATGGTTCCGGGTTCAGTCCCACTGCGTGGCATCTTGGGCAAGTGTCTTCTACTATAGCCTTGGGTCGACCAAAGCCTTGTGAGTGGATTTGGTAGACGGAAACTGAAAGAAGCCTGTCGTATATATGTATATATATGTGTGTATGTGTGTGTATATGTTTGTATGTCTGTGTTTGTCCCTCTAGCATTGCTTGACCGATGCTGGTGTGTTTACGTCCCCATCACTTAGCGGTTCGGCAAAAGAGACCGATAGAATAAGTACTGAGCTTACAAAGAATAAGTCCCGGGGTCGATTTGCTCGACTAAAGGCGGTGCTCCAGCATGGCCGCAGTCAAATGACTGAAACAAGTAAAAGAGTAAATATATATATGCAGAAATATACATATATATGTATATATATATTCATACATACATACGCACACACGCGCACACAGTCACACAGATATAGATATATATATATATATATATACATACAAACACACACGGCTAGATAGACAGATATGCATACGCACATATTCAATCATGCACACAGACACACACAACACATATTTTTATATGTGCATATATATATATATATATATATATATATATATAATATATATATATATCATGTCAACCCATAAGTTCTGCCCGATTTTACCTTTTTTAAAAGTAAATGAAATTTAATAGTATTTTAGAATGTCTAATGGAATTAAAAATTATTTTTATGCATTTGTGTACATATAAACTAATTAAATATTATTTTACAGAATAATAGAATTAATTTTTATTTTATTAAAACCTTTTCTAACATAGAAGTATCCAAAGAGCATTTAAGGCACATAATGCTTTATGAGTACAATAAAGGAAACTCTGCAGCCGAAGCGACTCGAAACATGCACTCAGTTTATGGGAAAGAATGCTTGAATGAAAGAACTTGCAGAAGATGGTTTGCAAAATTCAGAAGTGGAGATTTCAGCCTTGAAAGATGAAGATCGAACAGGACGTTCAGTTGAGTTTGATGATAAGCTCCTTGATGCATGACTTGAAGAAAATACTGCATTATCAGTTGAAGAATTGGCAATAAAGTTTATTTCAAACCATACAACTATTCATCGTCATCTTCAACAATCTGGAAAGGTTCCTAAATTTGGAAAATGGGTGTCTCATGGATTGTCCAAAAGCAACCGCAAATCACGAGTTGACACTGCTCTTCTCTCCATTCTCGCGAACTCATTTCACTCTTCTTGACTGGTGACGAAAAATGGGTCTTCTATCGAAATGTTAAATGTCGTAAACAGTGGCTTGGTAAAAGGGAAAAAGTTCAACCTCAACCGAGAAGGGAACTTCATAGAAAAAAGGTTCTTCTGTCTATCTGGTGGGATTGCAAAAGAGTAATTCACCTTGAATTGTTACCACCTAATGCAACAATCAATGCTCAAGTCTACTGTCAGCAATTAGAGCGTTGAACCAAGCTTTGAAGAGAAAAAGATCCGCTTTAGTGAATCAAAAAGCAGTGATGTTTCATAAGGACAATGCGCGACCCCACACTGCAAAGATCACATCACAGAAGATCGAAGAGCTTGGCTGGGAAAAAATCCCTCATCCACCTTATTCTCCCAATCTTGCTCCTTCAGGCTACCGTTGTTTCGAGGTTTACAAAATCATTTGTGGGACACAACTTTCGCAAGCCAGGAGGAGGTTGAAACTGACATTTCAGAGTTCTTTGCTTTGAAACCAAAAGAGTTTTACATTGATGGGATTAAAAAGTTTGTAAATAGATGGAAGGAAGTTATAGATAATCAGGTAAAGTACATTGACGATGAAATTTCAATTAAATATAACATTTGATCATTTGTTTTCTTTATTCAAAATTCGGACAGAACTTATGGGATGACCTTATATATATATATATATACATATATATATATATATACATATGTATGTATGTATGTATGTATGTATGTATGTATGTATGTATTTGGATACAGAGAGAGAGAGAGAGAGAAAGACTATATTTTTAAAATCTGCTCATGGTTTTTTCCTATATAAATTATTTGTAATAAAATAAATTGTCCTCACCCTTATATGACCAATCTGTGAAAAAGAAAAGAAAAGATAAAAAGTAATTTATTTGGGAAAAGAATCAATTTTTGAATGCATGTAAAACGTTTCAAAGATTTCTATTGAAATTTTTACTCTTATAAGAAAATCGTGTAATTGCGTATTATAAATAATAAATGTAATCCGAAAATGATAAGGAAATTTCAAATTTATATCAAATACACAATGTAAATTAAGCTGTTTCCCAATGCTCATTTTGCAACCCAATTAGACAAATTGAGTTCTAACTTTAAGCCCATTATCTTGCATTTGTCGAAGTTTTATTTTTCATTGTTTAGATAGCTTGTAGTTTATTTTATCGATCCTCGGAGGGATTGATCCAAGGTTGCCGTCACTAAGGTTTGATTTCAGAATGTAAAGTATTTAACTAAAAGCCCCAACATAATTTATTCCATATCCGAGCGATTTTGAGAACGACATCCAAAAATACTTATAGGTATTTTACCCCATAGAAACGTGTCCTTGATTTAATTCTATAATGCGACCTTTACTTAAGTGCAAAACCAATATTCCAGGCGTTTGTGTAATTCAGAACGAGAGGTTTCATCACAGATTAACTTTAAACAGATTGCATTAGCTACAAGGCAATATTTATTCTCTACCATGATACTGGAAATATTTTCGTAGGCTTATTTTTTTAACTTAATGATCTAAACTTCTACACTTTAATGAGTTAATTTTCTTTCGGCTACATTGAAAGGTAATATTCAAATCCAAATCAATTAACAATTGACATATGGAGGTGCCTTAATCAATATCGTGATAGATTATCCCGTTGAAAACGACGTATGAGTGTTCAGTTTTTGCCGAACGACCTGCACAAATGATTTGTTTATAGTGATCAAATGTTTGTGCTGCACATTAGCTCACTCTCTCCATTTAATCGGTGTTGTATGAAGAAAACCACGGTGTACCACGTGTCAGGTCTCAAGCTGATCGCAGAGCAACGTGAGATCAAATTTTCTGCTCAAGAACCCAACGCACCATCCGATCCGGGAATTGAAACTCCGACCTCACACTCGTGAATGTAACACCCGAACCACTAGACCATGCGTCCTCAATCAATATTGTAGGAAGTATATTACTTGAACAAATGTATTAACATGCGATATGTAAGGGAAAGGATAATCCACAAGAGGCGAAATATCAAAGTGGATAAAACATAGTGAGTCCCTGTATCTCAAAAGATGTCTTGTTATGTTTATGAGTAAAAAAAAACTTAACTTAATATATTAACTAAGAAAATAAGTTTCTGGAAAAAAATGGACTATTTTACATACGTAATACTTCAGAATCCAGAAATAATCCCCAATTCTTTGAACCCTTTTTCTAAATGATGCACTTATATTTCAGAAGCGATCTCGTTTGGTACGGTTTCTTCAATTAAATCTACTTGAAGAATAGCGGGTTCAATTTTTAATTTCATAAATCAATGGAACATATTTTTCAAGTGAGTTATTTAATTATTCTGGTCTTTCAATTTTAATCATTCAACTAACCAATAATTAGCATGATCCAAACCAATTAACGTTTTTGATTGAAATAATAAATATACCGAATATATTTCATAGTAAATTTATTATGTTTGTAACTTAAAAAAAAATAAAGTTATAAGAATTCAGATTTCCTCCAATCTAATATTCATTTAATCATTGAGAACATATATAACTTTCAGCCCTGCACATAAAGTTTATCTTAGTGTTTAGTTGCAGTTTAAAATACACGTAGCTTCGCTAAGCGAGAACAGCTGAAAGTATGAATAGAAACGCTCGAGATACGCAATTCCATATGCATTGCTGGTTAGTATAGATAGTTGTCAAAGTAATTAATATATTTCCTATTACTTTTTGATGTTTTAATAAGCGATAGGATAACGTCGGTGTTTGTAAAAAAAATAGAGTCGTAAATTATCCCGTGCGTTGACTCTTT
>NC_042997.1:103280899-103293399 GCF_006345805.1 Octopus sinensis | reverse complement strand
ATAATAAGGGTGAAAAATTGAATATTAATTTAATAAGGGTGATCTTTTCATTTGTTTTGCTCGCTTACGTTCTGGCGCTTGCTAAATTTTCTTGAGAACATTCCTTTCCTAGTAGTAAGACCATAGCGGATCTTCTAGCTGTCCACTTACAGGCCATCCCTCTTATATGTATGTACATATTTATATAGATAGATAGATATGTACATATGTATTTAACTCTCTCTCTTTCTTTCTTTCTCTCTCTCTCTCTCTCTTTACACACACACACACACACACACACACACATATATATATATATATATTATATATATATATATATATATATATATATATTATATATATATATATAGTTAATCCAAACAAGAAAGCACAAAAAAAACACACCGCGAGGACGTGGAGCAAATATAGTATTATTGGACGCTCAGGAAACAAGGAAAGAAGGAGGGTTTAACGTTTCGAGCGGAGCTCTTCGTCGGAAACACAGGAGAAGGAAAGATCCAGAGAAGGGATATATAATATTAGTTCATTCTTTTATTAGCCACAAGTGCTTACATAAACTAACATTAAAGGGCATGTAACAATATAAAAGACAAAAACGGGACGATACAATGGGTTTTACGGTGTGCAAACAATAAAAGTAATTAAATTCCACATTATAAAACTCCCAAAAGAAGGGGCGCTTTAAAATTCCTCATGAAGAACCCACAGAAGTCACGGGTGCCTGACCAATAGGGCAACAGCCCTTCTCCTTTAATTCCTTTTTTTAAACAAGTGTACGCTCAGAATTGGTCCTTTCACACTGGGGCCATTCTTCAGGCATTCACTCACCTTTCAACAAACTTACTAGTAGGCAACACTTTCTTCTCCACCCTTAATTTCCCTCTCCACCCTTATCTTCCTTCTCCGTCCTTAGCTTCCTTTTGGAGTGAAACTTGAAAAAGTTGATGAGGGCTTGGCTTAAGAGGAAAGTGTCTGACTTTAGCCCTGCCAGACGAGTCCAAACTTCTTTCGTTACAGCCAGCAGACAAATAGAAAACTGCCTGTTCTCCCAGCCAAACGAGGGCAGCGGGGCAATGTTCACCATTGATTCAGCTGATAGGCGGATCCGACCTACACATGACAGCCGGTGTTCGACATAAACCCTCAGGTTAGCAATACTCGGGCACTGGACGAGGGCGTGCAGAACGGTTTCATCGTTCTGAGTGCACCTCGGGCAGGCCCGACTGACGGCACTTCCCTGCCTATAAAGTTTATCTCGAACAGGCAGCACCCCTCGGTAGCACTGGAAGTTATCCATAGGACCAGGCTCGGAAGTTCTCCGAAACAGACTGGTTAGTTGATCATAGTCGACGCCTAGAGTTTCTCCGAGGACGTCGTCGCACTTCTCCTCCACTAGCCCTCTAAAGAACGCTTGAGTGAAACTACTACCAACCGCATTGCTCACTTGACGGAGAGCTGTGAGCGCTTGGCGGTACTCGTGGTGCCAAGCGCCCCTCCTCGTTCTACGCCTAATCCTGAACTGCAGCTGAGTCAAAGAGACGAACTGCGGAAAAGTGAGTCTGACAAACGGCGATCACATCTACTCACCATCAAAGGAAAAGCTGGAGATGCCGTAGCGTGAGTGTATGTCTGCGCATCAGCAACCACGGCATGCCTACCCCTCCATTCAGTGGCTGTTGACAGCAGATGAAGCACCTAACGAGTGGAACTCGCTTCTTCCATAGAAAGCAGAAGAGTAAGCGCACCTGCTTGGTCAACCAGCAAACGGGACAAGGGACGACGATCGAGCGGTAATAGATGATGGATACAATGTACGCATTTGCCATCTCGGTTCGACCTTTCAGGGACAGCTTGCTCTCGGCCCATTTCTGGTTGAGATTGGCTACCCTGCTCATCCCCTCGTCACAGTTTTTCTCCACCTGGAGGTCTGGGCCAAACCGGACTCCGAGCAATTTAACCGGGCCGTCTGTCCAGCGCCCCATGATGCTGCTGGACGGCAAGTGCCGAGATGCAAGCACACAGACTTTTCCGCTTTAATTTTTGCTCTTGTCACCGCTTCATATTCTTGTAGTGTGTCGCCAATCAGGTTTATATACCTGTGGCACAACACCATGACAGTGACATCGTCAGCGTAAACAGACACACTTCTCCCCCATCCCAGATCACGCAGGATACCCCTCAAAGCCTGCGGCTTCCGTGGTAATAGCTCAAGAGTCAGTAAATGCAGAAGAGAGGAGAGAGGGCACACTTGACGGACCGAACGCAAGATGCCGAATGGTTCCGACAGGAGACCATTCACCCGAACAGCCGAAGAGTACCGAACTGTTTTCCACGTGTCACGTTTTATTTTTCCAAATTGGCTTGAGAATCAGTTCCGGTTGTTGTTGTGTTGCTCGTCCCAATGCCTTTGTTGCTTATGCATTTATGCGTTATTGTTTTTCTGTTGGTATTCATAATTTCTTGTGGGGTATTTAGTGAAACATTATTGCCTTGTCTCACTAATAGCACCTTTGAATTTTTTAAATCCTCTAATGTAATGTTTTTCTTTTCTCTTGTCTGCTTCGCTGCAGAAGCGAAACCGTGTGTGTTGGATTTGTCTTTCCCGTTTGTGCTTGCATTTTCTTCCTTGTTCTTGTTGGTGTTTATGGAGGTGGTGGCGTTGGCGGTGTTTTCTCTATTATTTTCCTTTTCCATGTTAATAGTGTTGCTGGTGGTATTAGTACTGGTGTCGTTGTTTGTGCTGTTCGTACTGTAAAGAATCACTCCCCTCCACGACAGACTCCATATTGTTTTGCGTGGAAACGAAAAAACAGAAACATCTTTTTTTTTAGAAAAGGATTAAACGCCCATAATTCGCCCCGAAAAGGGGGAACTTGTAACAAAAGAACCCCTTCTGCACACCAAAAGGAGTTCGAAAAACAACAGCAGTTAAACAAAGCAGTCAACAACACAGCAAAAATTCCAACTTACGGAGCGCTCAAAACACGTCTAACCAAGGCGAGCTAAACAATAATAATTTCTTAAGTACCGAGAAGATGGATTTGGTATCAACCTTTATTTTGTACAACGATCGTTTCGACGCATCCTGCTACTGTCCCTTATGGGTAGGACTCCCTTCAACATGTTGTGTTGCATCAATTTTACAGTCTGGGTCTCGTCAGGTACATCTATACATAAAGATGTCTCGCTAAAGATCCTAAGTTTTGGCTGTCATGTTATATGCCCATCTGGTTAGGGAGTGAAACATTGCTACAATTTTCAGTTACTATTATCTTCCCTCAATAAGAGTTACAAACACTTGTAAATATAGACAAATAATTGTCTATATTGTCTAAAGGAAAAAAATGTAGGGGAAGGGAATGGATTGATAGGGATGGATTGATTTACTTAAGAAATTATTATTATTATCTCAACTAACACTGCGGAATTCCTGATGTAGATCCAACAGAAATAAACCCCGACTGCGCATGACAACAGGTAGCCCAAACTGTGTCAGTGCTCTACTCAACATTTCAGCACACTATTCGACATATACCAAAATAGTCCAAAATAGTCCAAAATTAGTCCAAAATACATGCTCAGTGGTTAGGACATTCGGCTCACAATCGTAAGTTCGTGAGTTCAATTCTCGGCGACGCGTTGTGTCCTTGAGCAAAACACTATTTCACGTAGCTCCAGTCCACTCAGCTGGCAAAAATGAGTAGTACCTGTATTTCAAAATGGACCAGCCTTGTCATATTCTGTGTCACGCTGAAGTTCGTTCCCAGTGAACTACGTTAAGAATACGTGTGTCTGTGGAGTGCTCAGCCACTAGCATGTTAATTTCACGAGCAAGTTGTTCCGTTGATCGGATCAACTGGAACCCTCGTCGTCGTAACAGACGGAGTGCCAGTATATATACATACAGGATTGGACAAAATAAGTGGAACATGTTAAATTCAATGAATATTTATTTAATATGAATTTGGTCTTCTTTTAGCTTTCTGAACAGCTTCGATGCGTCTAGGAATTGATTCATACAGCTTCCTCACTTTTTGGGAGGAGCCAACCAGTCTTCCTTCAAAACCTGCACTAGCTACTGCAGACACGATGGTGCAGGGTAACGACTTCTAACTTGTCACTCCAAGATGCACCACATATGCTCACTAATACTAAAATCTGCAGGTTTAGGGGGCCAACCCATGTGCTGTAGCTCATTACTATGCTCTTCATACCAATTCTTAATCACATTAGAGATATGTATTGGAGCATTGTCACCTTGGAAGCTGCACTCACCACCAGGGAATAATATATGAACCAGAGGAAGGACTTAATTTCAAAAAATATCCAGATAATCATTGCTGTTGATCCTACCATGCAGGGCAACGATTAGACCGAGAGGATTCCAAGAAATGACTGCCCAAACCATCGCAGACCCTCCTACGTGCTTCACTGTAGGAAGAAGGCAGTCAGGATTAAAAGTTTCTTTTGGCGGCTCTTACGTAATGTCCAGTTTTATTGAGCTCATGGCGAACAGTTTTGGTCGAAACTGGTCTAGTCAGATGTTGATTCAACTTTGTGGTCACTTTAGAGGCAATTGTCTGGTGGTTTTTTTATCACAATGCGATCCAACACTCGTCGATCTCTTTCAGTGAGCTTCGAAGTTCTGCTGGACTTATTCCTCCTACAGGAGGTTTTGCCCTGCTTCTCAAATTCAGTCATGGTCCTTGATATGGTAGCTGTCGAAAGACCTTGGGTCGCTCTGTCGCTTCTTCTAAATATTAATATATAATATATATAATATACAAGAATTCTATAATTATGAGCATAATTATAATTAGAGTTCAGCAAAATTTGCTTCACCAAATACCGAAATTTAAAAATAGCAGTTAAAATACTATTCTACTACCATAATATATCTCCCAGACAGCAATACTCTACAACTCACGCAGATAAAGAGAAAAAATAACGAATCCGGCTTTGATTAACTGTATACGCGTTTCGGGGTTAAAGAGATGTAAAAAGATGTAAAATCATATTTCTACTTGCTTATTCCCTTCATCAGTACAGTATTTCAAATTTTAAAATTGAGAGCACTGATAATTAACATACGTACTCAACCAAGCGCCATCGAATAGCGTATATCCAAGGACCAGTACTTCCGAATTCAAACAGACGAATGAGATCTCGTATTCCTCCTCAATCTCCCACGTGTGCCAACGAGTAAATTCCGCAGAAACTGCAGTTTACTAATAGGGAGAGAATTATATTATCAATAATAATAAAGGGTAAAAATAATTAATCAAATGGTTCTTTTAACACACCGAACTACTTGGTAAAATTATTAATGGTGAATATGGTGGCGTTCTACCGATAATAGTCCACTTGATGCTGGGTATTTCATCTCGGAGATTGCGGAGTCTCCAGAGAAAATAGTGACAGGGAAGTAGAGTTCTCTTTGTTCCTAGATCTGAACGAGTGCGTGTGCTGGGGGCATCCGTCTTTGGAAGTCATTAGCTGTCATACCCGTATAGTACCTAGTAATGTCATTGGATGCTGTAAGGGTGGCTCTGTATACTACGTCCCTTAAGATATATGAGGGCACGTGGTGAGGTTTCAGAAGTTGCAGGTTGGGGTTGAGAGTGGTGTGGGTGCATTTTTAGTCTGTTGATGCGTGCGATGTTAGACGCGATGTTGTCTAAGTAGCAGTAACTCACTTTGACATTATGGAGGTTGAAGGGTTTGCAATACTTATGGCCTCTTGGGAAGTGTTTCTTAATTAACAACAGGAAGCCCCTAGCTACGTTGGTGGAAACCTCTAGGTCGAAATGGGATTTATACCATATAATTCTCCTTCTCCTAATCCTTTTGGCGTGAGGAGAACGTGTTTGGGGGTTGTCCACATATGTGAGCTTCTTAGTAAACCCGCTCCTAGCCAAAGTATCGTTGTAGTGAGAGGCGGTCCTGTTAAAGATCTCCCTATTGGCCGACAGATTAGATAATCGTTTACTAATACCTGAAACCAGGTTAATAATCACAGCGTGTGATGTTTTGAGCTCTTGTTGATATATACTGTTAGGCCTCCTATCTAGTTAATACATTCCCGTACTGAGGTCTAAGGTTACATCCAAGAAATTTGCAGCAGTGAGGTTAGTGGTAACCATTACGGACAGGCCGAACTCCTTGAATATTTTTATCAAGTCCTCCCTGAACCGGTCCATGGTGTGGCCGGTCATATGGCTTGAGATAGCCATGCCGCCGTCCCTATAAAGGGTCGACTTATGTGGGTGGGTACGTCACTTGAGGGTATCCAAGTTGTATAACCCGACACACATACACACACATATAGAACTATATACTTACACATGTCGTTCTTTCCTACTTCCCTCCCAACAACCTGATAGATTTCTAGTCTATTTCCTGTCCTCCACGCAGTCAATTTCCTTTTCGCCATGCAGTATTTTCCAGCTAACTATTACGCGTTTACCAACATCAAACTCAAGAGTACCAACGAATTTGAATCAAACAATTTTGATACACACGCACACACACACACACAACACACACACACACACACATATATATATATATATAAAGAATACTTAATAAAATGGAGGAGTAGCAGTAATATAATTTATCTGCAAAAATACAACATATTCTCTTATAGCTGTTTCGATCTAGCCTAAAAAATTAAATTACAATAATTTAATCAATGTATGAGGCAAAATCTCAACAGATATATCGTTAGGTTATTAGATGTCGTGTTTTCAAATCATCTCACCAGACTGAATATCATTTTGTTGCTAATATTGGTATAAACCTGGGTTTGTCGGGTCATATGTTGTTTTAGTGGGTAATGAATAATGTGAATATAATCTGGGTAATAATTGGTAAATAAATAAACAAAGGTTACATAGTGAGTTACTGTAAATAATAGTATCATATGAAGCGGGGAATAAATAAATGAATACTTTTGTAATTTGTTTATAAAATTGAAAGAAATTAATCTGAAAAATAGATAAAACATATATTAACCCTGGTTAATAAAACATTCAACTTTTAACGCAGTGCATATCCATGTGTGTGCGTGCGCGCGCACGTATATTTTCATAGATATGCACATCTAAGTAACAATATATACATATATTTGAATATACATACACATACACACATAAAACACATATACACAAACAACGGATACAAATATGTATGTATACAGTACGCTCACATGAAGCTGCTTACATGTACATCTATTAGCGCGAATTAATGCATATAAGTAACCACACTTGTATGTTTATACATATACACATATACGCATTCATATAACTACACGTATACTTACTCACTTATACATATATATTTCAACAATCACACATAACACACAGTTTTTCATAAAGCTTTTTACACCCTTATACTCATACATATACATGTACATATACATATACATACATATATAATCAGGAATTACATGTACGAAATAATACATACATTTGCAAACCATAATTTTCTCATCCTTAACGAAAATTTGTATTGATCAACTAAAGTCAAAACAATTTTATTGGCCAATATGCATTCCTATATTATATAATTTAATATTGGGTTGTCCGGAAAGTTCGTACTGATTTTTAAAGGAAAGAAAAAGGTCAATAAATACTTGCCCTTACATTTTTAATCAACCAAATATGAACCATTTTGTTGCACAATGCGTCTCCATCTTTCCGTTAACTTGAAAATACCCTCTTTCCAGAATTGAGGTGGTTTCATGGCAAATAATTCATCAAGATATCTTTTTACGTCATCCAAGAAATTGAAATTTTTACCATTAAGACTATTCTGCAGAGACCTGAATAAGTGGAAATCCGAAGGAGCAATATCTGGTGAATATAGAGGGTGGAGGTAATACATTCCAGCCCAGCTGCAGCAAGTTTTGTCTGGTTCCCAAAGAAACGTGCGGTCTTGCATTATCCTGTTGGAAAATAACACCCTTCCTGTAGGACAATTATGGACGTTTCTCTTGAATTGCTGCTTTTAACTCGTCCAGTTGAATGCAGTATTTCTCAGAATTAATTGTCTGGTTACTTGGGAGAAACTCATAGTACAGAATCCCTTTCCAATCCCAGACACAGAAGCAAGACTTTTTTAGGGTGAAGACCCGCTCTTGAGGTGGCTAAGAGTGGCTCATGTCGCTCACTCCAGGATCGCTTTCTCTAAACGTTTCGGTAGATAATCCATTTCTCATCACCTGTCACAATTTGCTTTAAAAAAGGCGCGTTTTCATTCCGTTTATAAAGCGAATCACAGATGGAAATGCGATCCAAAAGGTTCTTCTCACTCAACTCATGTGGTACCCAAACATCGTAGCGATTTGTGTACCCAAGCTTTACCAGGTGCTCATGAACGACAGATTTTGATAGGTTGAGGCTTCCTACCAATTCTCGGGTTGTGCAATGTGGGTTATTCTCAGTTAATGACTTGATTTGATCATCATTTGTAGTGGACGGTCCACCTGATCGCTCTTTATCAATAAGGCTACAATCTCCAGCTCGGAACCTTGTGAACCACTTCCGTACAGTTCTTTCAGATAAAGAAGCATCACCGTAAACTGCGCATATTTCTTTGGTTGCTTGTGAGGCATTTTCCCCTTTACGTAAAAGCATCAAGTGCCGAAAATGAACTTTCTTATCTTCCATTTTAAAAGATCACAGAATGAACACAGGTTATATGAACATAAACCTTCTTCCACAAAAAGATAGCTTAAACTGTGCTCTAAATCCTATTTATGGACTCAACCATGTTCTAAAATATGCCGAAAGTTAAGCTACGATAAATCGGCACGAACATTCCGGACAACCCAATAGATCAAACGGAAAACAGAGATACTTTGTTTATAAAATGAAAAGGCTCTTATATCACTGAAAATAATATTATTTAGGGAATAGTCGCTTGTGACAAAAAAACAGTTTAGAAGATAAAATTATATTAATATATAAGGGGAGGCGATTATTAATTATTACATAGACACACACAGACACACACATATATATAAGATAAAAGGTATATATTTATGTGTGTGTGTATGTGTGTGTGTGTGTGTGTGTGTGTGTGTGTGTGTGTGGTGTGTGTGTGTGTGTGTGTGTGTGTAAGATATAATGAATATAAGATATATTTTTTCGTTATAACTTATCAAGAGTGAAATTACCGAGTATACGAATAACTGAAGTAAATTTTAACTTACCTACAGTTTTAGATTTTCATGAATAGCAATAATATCAGACAAAGTAATATTCAACCAATCCAAAAGTTATTTACACACCAATGATTATTATTTACACACATGCATATATATATATATATATATATATATATATATATATATATATATATATATTATATACATATATATATAATATATACATATATATACATATATATATATATATACATATATATATATATATATAACATATATATACATATATATATACAATATATATATATACACGCACAAAAATAGACATATACATATGTATACCCATATAAGCACACTGAGATATCTATATATAATTATACATGCTTATTAAACGCCCACACATATTAGTTTATACTTATATATACATATACATATGTACACATATATACATGTACATAGGCTCATTACATATAAATAAGGAGATGTTTTCAACTAAAATCGTATATATATATAAAAACGTTATAAATATAATGCAGCAATATTTTTAAAAATTATGAAAATAATTAAAGTAATTAATATACAAACTTATTTATATAAAGAATATATATATATAGGAATATAAGATTGAGAATGAAATACATGCAGAAGATGTATTAATATAATGAAGGGAGTGCATATCTTATGTTGATTTACAGCTGATGATTTATCGGAATAATTAATGAAAATGTTTATGTGGAAAAAATCAGATACAAATGTTATCAGGTGTAGCAATTCCATTCTGGAGTATTGGATAACTGTTATGAAAGTTATCAATGGTTAAATGTAAAGTAGTATTAGAAAATTAATTATTATATGTACAAAATGTTAATCAGGAGCAATTAATTGTTAGTGTTAGGACTTATGTGTAAAGGAATTAAATAGAATTAGGTATATATGTTAAATATTTATTAGTTAGGTAGAGGTCAGAGGGGGATTTATTATTAATAGTGTATCTATGAGATTAGAGGGGTTTGTACAAGTGATCTAGTGAGAGAGATTAAGTAATATTACTATTGAAGTAAGCAAAGTAGTTAAGATTTTTAAGATACTTATATTTCTTTGTGAATATATGAAATGTGTTTCTCGTTTCAAGGATTGAATAGGGTATTTCAAGTTGAAAAATTATAAATTATGGCTTATAATCATTAAGAATGAGATTAAGAAGAAAGAAGACATAGTAATTTCTATTTAAGGAGACCGAACAATTAGTTAAAATTTAGGAGATACTGATATTTCTGTGTTAATATATAAAATATTTATCTCATTTCAACGATTAGATTGGTTATTTCTGGAAGAAAGAGTAAATAAAACTATTGTTATGTAAATACAAAATATAAAATATTTGTAGTGTTGACTTTGTGAAAGGTGTTCATGAGTAATTATATCACATTTAAGGTGAAATTCAATAAAAGCAGTAGGGCTACGGGTTAGTGGGGTGCAACTATAGTAATGAGAGAGATAACTCATTATTTAAATTTGGAAAATACATATTTTCCCGCGTGAATACAGGAATTACTCTTCTCATTTCTAACGTTAAGTAGGGTATTTTTAGACTAAAGAATAAAGAATGCTTCAGTTATACAAAGAAGGCATTTTTTGTTATTGACTTTATAAGATGGTGCGGAAGCAATTATATCCCATTTAATATAAAAATTAATATCATTATCTTTTAATTTCCTGATAAATTTATTTAATCCTGTAGAATTATATTCCTGTCTATACCTAAACGTATGCAAGTGGGTCATGACGCGTTTTTTAATTGCATTCTCTGTCGAACCTATATAAATATGTTTTTTTACCTTGAGTTATAACTGTACATTGGTATATTACATTTTTACTTTTACACGAATTCTTAAATAAACAATTATTTATTACCCTGAAATCACAATTATTATAAGTGATATTATATGTTTCTGTATTAGATGAGGGAATATTGTTAGTTGCTTTTGTATTACTTTTAAAGTTTCTACTCTTAGGAGATATATCGGTACATTTACTAATGTTATTAGAGTCAGTGGGGTGCGTTAAGCTCAGGGGAATTAATCTGGTTATTATCATGGGTATTTATATTTAAGTAGAATTTATCTAGTTTCCTATTATTTATGGAAGATATAATAGTAAATAAGTTATTATTAATGGATTTATTGTTAATTATTTCATTATATCTATTAAAGTGTTTGTGGATAATCTTGAATATTGAATTAATCGTATTATCTTTGATTTGCATAGCATATGGAATAATGAACCAAATTTTGTTAGATTTAGCAGAGTTATTAATTATAGGTGTATTATAATCTATTTTAGATTTAATACATTTAGTTGAGTTGGTGTGTACATATTTCTTATTAAATGTTTGATGATCATTATAGTATTCATTATAAATTAATTTTTTATTTTTTATCTTAGGTTTATTATCTGATAAAGTATTTGTCATTCCATTTTTATGTTTAGTGATATAAATTTGCTTTCAGTAATCATATGGTTATTATCATTATCTATTTCACGTTTATATGTGTTCTGTTTTCTAGTTTTATGTTTATTATTTGTGGATTATAAATTTTATCAGTTTTTTTTTCGTTTGCACTTAGCTATGTTCATATTATTGATACTATTGTGTTTACAGTATTCTATTATATTTTTATATCCAGCATTAAAAAAAGTCTATATTGTAGTGGTGCGCATGTTTATTAAATATATCTTCATTGGAAGATAGATATGTTATTCTTTTACTAATACTGAAGATTAGAACTTTTTTATCGACCTAAGGTTATTGCTTTAGAGTTGGGTTTTCTAAATTGTTCATGTAAACCAGTTGCTAAATTAAAGTTAACATCCAGAAAATTTATAGAGTTATTATCTCTCTCGATAGTAATTGAAAAAAACCATCTCCTTTAAAGAATTTATATAATCGTTTTTAATTATTTCTAATCGTCTACTAAAAGCATTTTTAACTATGAAAAGAGTACCATCGCTATACAAGTGTCTACTGCTATACCCTCGGGTCGACCAAAGATTTGTGAGTCGATTTGGTAGACGGAAACTGAAATAAACCCGTCGTATATGTGTGATCGCGCGCGCGCGCGTAAGTGTGTGTGTGTGTGGGGGGTATATGATTGATTAATTGATTCTAGTTTCAGCTCATAAGCTGTGGCCATGCTGGGGCACCGCCATTTGGTGTTGCTACATGGTTTTACTTCACGAAAGCTTTTTAGTAACTGCCATTTGGTGCATGAGAGAGTTCGATGCAGCTGCCCTCATCTGCAGTATACGTTTATGCGTCTGTGTTTGTCCT
>NC_042997.1:103270899-103273399 GCF_006345805.1 Octopus sinensis | reverse complement strand
ATATATATATACTAGCAGAGATACCCTGCTTTGCCCGTGTCACATAGAATTAGGGAATTAGACATTTCTTTTATATTTTCTCTAATGAACTGGAATACCTATGATTCGAATTTCATCAAAATAGCAGATTAAAAACTTTCCCCCTTTACACACCCTAACAAAAATTCTAATCGTGGCATATTTATCCTATACTATTCATCTTTATACTCAGCTTCCAAAATCCAAATCTTATGAAACCTATTCAAAGGTTTTTGCTCCTGAGAAATGGCGCACATTAAAGTCAACCAGGGAACTTGAATTGTTGGGAATCTTTTAAACCTGGGTTTTATATTTAGTGTTCAAATTTCTTTGAAATCGGAAATGTATGCATGTTCACTGGATTTGTAAAAGAGAGCAAACCTACAGGAAACCAAAAGACGAATGATCACAATAAGCAGTCAGTTACCCTCCCCTAGTCGTTACCACTCCCCAATGTAGAATTCCAAACCCTACAGGTGACGGGCACAACCGTAGGATGCATTACGGATCTATAGTAATTGGAAGGGCGTGACCCAACTCAAATAAATATTAACAACTGTGTGACGTGAGGGCTTAGTGTCACATCTGGAGTTTGCCAATGATCACTATGCCGATAGGTAACTAGACAGAATAAATTTGCAATCTATAGATTTCTCTGAATGACCAGTCACTTATCTGGGAAGGCCTTGAAATCAATGTTACCATCTGGAGATTATCTCTGACCCAGTAATAATAAAAGACTGAAAGGAGGTCTGCAACGAAATAACTTTACTCAACACTTTGCAACTGAATCAGTGGAGGCAAAGATGCCTCTCCTTTACTTGACAATTCATGCACCACATTGCAGAAATCATAATCTAAATATATTTCAAAGCAAAGTCTTACACTTGCACCACTGAATTACAAATAACGCTCATCTTGCATGCTCAGATGACTCTACAGCTTCCAAGAGTACAATTGTATTCGTCTTAGCTTAGGAAAAATGACTAAATTGTGGGTGTTAAGCCCCCATTAAGGGATTTTACTAACTCCTAAGAAGTTGAACTTTTAGAACTATTGCTTCATTTGTGTCTAATATCTATGGTCAAAATTTCATCAACAGCTAAAATATATGAATTTTCATGGGGGCTATGGCCTCATTTACGCCCCCTCATTTTCAAGGACATACTGCATTACATCTGTCCTTCTGAATAGGATATAATTTCCAAATTTCATAAAGATCCATTCAGTACTTATGACCTAGTTTTGGATCATAAAAGATGATTAAAATTTGGGATTTAAGGCCCCTATTAGGGGATTTTAGAATCCCCATGAGAAGCGGAAAGTTTGGGAACAATTCTTGATATGTGTCAATTACTTATGGTTGAAATTTCCTCAACATCGGAAATGTATGAATTTTCATGGGGGTTTCTGACCCCCTTTAGGCCACATCAAATTCAAACCAAACATACCCGCCCTTACACATTGTATCTAAGCTCCACATATCATAAGGAGCCATTCAGTAATTTTGGTCCATGAAATTGTATGAAACATACAGCATCACCCTTCTCCCTAGGCTTGAATTTTGTGTTCCAAATTTCATTAGGATCGGTGCAGTAGTTTTCGAATCTATAAGTAACACACGAACACACATAAAGACATTGACTTTTATATGATAGATATAAATATACACATATACATACATGTATATATGTGTGCGTGTGTGAGTGTGTGATAGATTGATAGATACAATTAAGTGGGCAAACAAAAATATGAAATACTGCCTTGAAGAATTTTTTGTCGAATGAATCGACCCCAGCCCTTTTTTTTATTTTGATAAGTTTGGTACTCATTCTATCAGTCTTTTCTTCTCAAACCAGTAAGTTATGGGGATGTAAATAAACCAACAGTAGTTGTGAAGCAGTGATGAGTGAAAAACACAGACACAAAGACAGACATACACTTACATATATACATATTTATATACGATTGATTTCTTTCAATTTTTGTCTACGAACTCCACTCACAAGGCTTTGGTTGGTCTGAGGCTATAGCAGAAGACACATGCCAAGTTACCACACAGTGGGACTGAATCCAGGACCACGTATTTTGGAACCAAGTTTCTTACCAAATAAGCACACCTACGCCTGTATGTGTGTGTGTGTGTACGCGTGTGTGTTTGTGTGTATACGTGTGTGTGTATATATGTATGTATATATATATGTATGCATATGTATATATATATTTATATATACGTATATATGTAAAATTAAGATTCAGATGAATATGGTACTTAAGTTGAGGCATCAGAATTTAGTTCGGTATTATCCATACAATATTAAAATAAGGTGATTAGAATAATACATATATAAACATATAAATATAAATATATATATAACCATGTATATATATGCATGTACATATAAACATGTATATATCTATATAATATACATGTATATATATATAATATATATATATTCATGTATATATATAATATATATAT
>NC_042997.1:103250899-103253399 GCF_006345805.1 Octopus sinensis | reverse complement strand
ACATTACTAAAGTCCACACAGAAAGATCAAATATATACACATATTCATATATTCATTTATATCTACAGATATTTCAGAGTTATAATTGTCTAGCAAGAGACTTGCTCAGGTAATGTAAGTTGGAACCGAAATAATTACACATTGTTAAGAACCATCCTCGCTATTTAATTATACACAAAACTGTTAAATTCACTTTACTTTGTAGAGTATCAAATGTTTCGTAGCGCATCTACAGTATGGTTACTCACATAAGTTCCACTGCAACAGTTCCAGAAGCAGTTATGCGATGAAAAGTTTTGATCTTTAAAATTCATTTAGAGTGAATCGGAAAAGTTTTGTGAGTTATTAGATTGCTAAAATGGCTCTTCTTCATTAGACTCGAAGTTGAGTTAAAATCGTTTCAAACTCTCGCACTAAAGAGCCCAAAAATGTGGATTCACTTTAACTTGGAAATAATGCTACTTTCTCGTAACGGCTGATTATATTTTACAAAAAATACCGTAAGCTATTTTTAGTACTTTAAATATACAATAATCATTAGCCAATATTGCTTATTACATGGATGATACTCCGTGGTATTATTCAAGACATGAAATATTTACGCAAATTTTGATCAACATAATAAACGTAAATGCAGGATTTTAATATATTGACTTCAGAAAAAGCGTAGCGTACATTAATTTTATTTTATAAACCAAGGAATATTTAAATGTTTCTTTTGAAATAAAGCACACGAGTTCTTTTGTTATTTTGTTATTGCGGTTGTATTTCTTTTTGTTTTTGTTTTTCAGGGACTTCCCAGTGACATCGAAAGAACGTGAACAGGTTTAACCAAACGTAGGTATTGAAATGCTAAAATAATACGGTATTAATATTGTGCGCTCTTTTAAGGCGGCTAGTTAGCAGAATCGTTAGCACACCGCGCACAATGTTTAGTGGAATTTCATCCGTCTTTCTTTTCTTAGTTCGACTTTACCTTTAATTAGAAGCTGTTGAATACTGCGGTCGATCTAATCAAAATTTGAAACGTTATTATGTTATCTACCGCCCACTCAATATCTCGACGGTTGAACGACGCGCTTTAATTGCTTAAACAATAAAGTATTCTTTAAAATCTGAAGCAGCTGCATTTGAAGTGTTTATCGGAGGATTCTCAGCTGTGAATAATGTTTATATGAAGTTAACCTATATGCTTAATGTCGTGTCACGATTGATCAGATATAGCATTCGTCTTGTGTTTTGATTGGAGTATAAAACAACAATGATTCCTTCAATGAGAGTTATTTAAAGTTCATCTGATGCTGTTTGCATGTACAGGCTTGATGCTTTGTTTATCTCCTGCCCAAATATAGATTAAATGACTAGTCAAACGGAAAAGATAATACATATTAATAACCTTCTTTTATACATCCAACCTCTCATATTTTCTATATCTCTTTTCCTTTTTATCTTTCATTTTCTTATTTTAGAATCCTTATAAATGAAAATGTATCCTATAAGCAATAAAAATTAAACAGTGAAGAGAAGCAGATTAACGGTTATGCAATCAACTAATTTCTTTGATCTCTTTTATGAAAAGAAATCTGAAGAAATTATCAAAGAATCGCCGGAAAAATATATCTAGTTTTAATTTCAATAGCACATGATAGATGGCGTGTGTTTTTCGTTTGTTATTTGTCTGTTCATGTATACCATTTAGCTCGTGTCAGGATTGTGTTCTTATGACGTATATGCTTTTTGCAGCTACTGCCACTGGTTGTACAATGTGCAATATTACATTTCAGGATTTGGATGTCACACAGAACTTTGACCAGAGATAGCTGTCATATGATCCTCTTCATTGACACACACCCGAGAGTGATATTTCTAACGTCGGCTGACCAAGTTCTTTCACAGGAAATTTGGTGGACGAAAATTATGTGGAAGTGTGAGAAACTTCCATTTAATTTCCGTTTATCAAACGCCAATCGTTAATCTTTAATATACCAGACACTAAAGCAGAGAAAACTTACCCAAAGTGTTGCACCTTATGATTGAACTCGAAACCATACCAGTGTAAAGCGAATTTCTTAACTACACATCAAGTCTAATTTTTAACTCTTCATGCTGAAACGCCACCTGAAGGAATTTTTGTCAATTACATCGGAATCGACAGAATTACTTATTTCAATCGGGTACTTGCTTTATTAATTCTATACGTCAAACCACTAAATCACTGGATATTAAGGAATGCAATATAAACACCAATTTATATATTTATAATCAAAGCTACAAGTACTAGCGTTACTAGAAATAAGAGTCGAAAAATACTCATATAATCCACAATATCACTGTAAATTCAACAAGTAGACGAACATCGAGTATTTTTCGACTTTTATTTCTAGCAACGCTGGTATTTCTGCCTTTGATTATAAATTTATAAATTTTACTTTTGGTTTTTATGCTTGCTAGCCACTTATATGATTACTATTTATTAATAATGATATCTTTATTTACGTGT
>NC_042997.1:103212097-103243299 GCF_006345805.1 Octopus sinensis | reverse complement strand
GTATGTATGTATGTTTTTTTTATGTATGTATGTATGTATGTGTGTAGGAGACGCAATGGTTATGGCTGAAATGGCTCTTTTCATTAGTATCCTTAATCAGGGATGACTTATCGTTAAGCAACAACGCCAAACGATGTTTCCAATAAAATATTTTAGTGAATGCCGGTAGGGTTTTACTGGAGGTATTAACCATTTAGTCAGACGAGAAAGTACAGTGCTCATGTCTTAAGCGGGTAGAAGACGGAGAGATAGTAAGCTTCAGATGTGTGGCCTAGCCTGATGGCTTACACCAGATTGACCTCTACTTAAGTCACTCGTGGGCTAAGTGATTGTGTAACAGATAGTCAATCAGGTCCATCAGAGGATAATGTATTTCTAAATGAGATGGAGTAATCATCTTAACATAAGAGATACAAATAACCTGAGCGCAGGTTCTGAGAACAGATGCAGTCCCTATAGTTATAGGTACTTTGGGAATGATTTTTTAAAAAAAGCATGCAGACAAATAGGTAACCCAAATCCTAGGGCTAACAAATAGTCACAGCATATAGAAAATAACACTGCTAAGCACAACATATATATTATACGAGTAGAACGCCCCCGCCCCCGTACAATGGACGGTGCTGAGTTGTCAAACATATAAACCAAATTTCCTCAAAACAACTTGTCCGACCGTCCCATAGGTACCCCCTTTGAGAAACGCTGATTTAACCTAAATTTGAGACACCAGCAAAAGAAGAAATAAAGATAGACTTTTTTCTATTCCAAAGAAAAACGATTTCCCACGGCTTTATCGATCGCATTCTCAACTGGAATCGATTTTTGTAATTTTTTTCAAGTTTTATACACGCCCTGATACCGTCGGTATCTACATATCAAATTTGAGCGCAATCGGATGGAGGATGCTCGAGATCCTAGAAGCCACACACACAGACAGACAGACAGATCGGATTTTATATAAGAGATGGGGGTGTATCAATTCAGTAACAATAGCAAAACACTGCGGAAGATACAATGAGCTACAGTCGGTAGCGCAATGAAAGCGCACAATAAAAAAATAATAAATCTGAAGAGGAGGAGGAGGAGGAGGAGGAGGAGAAGGAAGGAGTAGAAGGGGAGGAAGAGGAGGAAGAAGAAGAGAGGGAGGAGGAACAGCAGTAGCAGCAGGATGAGGTGGAGAAGGATAATGATAAATCCAATTACATCATACAAACAAAATACAAAACTATTAAGATATGAAGAAAATGATGTTATTATGATCCCAGTATGTAGAACTGACGCATCACATATTATGCATTATATTGATTGTTACACTCACAATACATTATTGAAATAACATTTAACATGCGTAAATGAGACCAGCATGTTTTGTTTATACATAAATGTTTATATCGGTTATAAAAGAGGGAAATGAACTTTTAAATATAAACAAAACAAAAATGAAATAAACGAATTTGAAATAAAATTTTGGCTATTTGAAAACAAATCAACTATGTCCAAGGTTAAATTAATCAGCAACAAAAACGCTATCGGCCGGGCCAGTATGTTTGACGAATTTCATAGCGTGAGTTCATGGAATTCACGACACGAAAATAATAATAAAGGTGTTTTCTCAAAAGGCCACCTTTGTTATTATGTTTGTGTCAAAACAAAAGGGTTCATCTCTGAAATGTTAGCAACCAAAATAAAAATTGAGCAATATTTTGAAGGAACGCTGGACCAAAGAACGCGATTTTCAAACATTACATTTATATATCTAAAACAATAGTATTAAGAAATTCTGTATTTAAAACACTACGAGTATATCTGAAATGCGTGGAGACGCAATGGCCTAGTGGTTAGGGCAGCGGACTCGCGGTCGGAGGATCGCGGTTTTGATTCCCAGATCGGACGTTTTGAACGAAAACACCTACAGCTCCACGAGGCTCCGGCAGGGGTTGGTGGTGACCTCTGTTGTACTCTTTCGCCCCAACTTTCTCTCACTCTTTCTTCCTGTTACTTGAGTAACGCTGCGATGGACTGGAATCCCGTCCAGCTGGGGGAAAACATACGCCACAAAAACCGGGAAACCATGAGCCTGGCTAGACTTGAAAGGGGCGCACAAAAAAAAAAATATCTGAAATGCACGACTATTGTAAAATGTTTGAATTATTGAAAAAAAGAAGCAAAGTAATGGAAAATAACAAACACGGCAATTAATCTTGCGAATGTATGAGGGTTTATATTAAACAATAAGACCCCCAAATTTGAAAAGACAATGTATATTGAAAATAGGAAAATTGCATACTGAAAATAACCGATTATAAAAGAAAAAATAACCTATCATAGAATGAAAGTATCACGAGTATATATAAAATATATTAACATTAAAACCTCTGTGAAATTATTGCAGAACCCACCATAACCAGGAGTAAAGAGAACATTATAATAAATCAAAGACAGACACAAGGAAAAAGAATGCAAATAAAAAGAAATGTGATGAAGAAAGCAGAATTTGATTTAGAAATACTCAAACAAATTATACGACCACAACGAATGTTCACTCCAAGAACTATATCTAGCAAACAGAAAAAAGAAAGCGCACATAACTGCAGAGCAATGTGAATTAATATTAAAGAGAGCCAAACAGAAATAGTAATGATGATAGTAGTAGTAGTAGTAGTAGTATAATAATAATAATAATAATAATAATAATAATAATAATAATAATAATAATAATAATAAATGCCTTGGTGCAGTACCAAGTAGTGGCTCTCGTGGCTTCTGATCTTAACTGATTGGAAGTGTTATCATGAACATTGTTTTATCTTGGTATAAAAGATGGGCTACAGGAATTCTACTCAATACCACAGATTTGTTTGTCAGTTGCTTGACCTTAGCCAGTTGAGCATGTCCCTTAGTGGCTGACGATATGTGCATCTCTGATCACGAGCAGAAGTAGTTGGGGAGCATCATAGCCATGTGTTGAGAGGGATTCTTTTGGGGTTTGAATAATTCCCCTCTGGAAACATGCGTGTTTCATTCAACATCCTTAAACAACACTTGTTCAGGGACCTTTTAAGCGGGATGGGTTACTCGACCAGAAGAAAATTCTAACTGGGCCCCACCTGCAAAGTCATGTACTGTTTATCTTGATATGAGATCACCATGTCGCGCACGTATGATTGTGATGATGTGCCTAGTGTACCCTTATCAGACGGGTAGTCATGATGGGTATACTGGGCTCCGTATATTTTACCCCAGTATCGCTTTCATGGCATGCACTGCTCTCTCACTCAAGAATAATAATAATAATAATAATAATAATAATAATAATATAATAATAATAATAATAATAATAATAATCCTTTCTACTATAGGCAGGAGGCCTGAAATTTGGGGGAAGGATCTAGTCGATTACATCGACCCCAGAGTTTCACTGGTACTTAATTTAGCGAGTCCGAAAGGCTGAAAAGCAAAGTCGACGTCGGGGAATTTGAACTCAGATCGTGAAGGCGGACGAAATATTAATAACAATAATAATAATAATGATAATGATAATAATAATAATAATAATAATAATAATAATAATAATAATAATAATAATAATAATAATAATAACAATAGCACCAACAATAACAACAGAAAGGAATGTAATAAAAATCGATCAACATTGATCTGGCTAACTCACATATGAACAAGCAGCTACCATTTGAGAATAAACAAATGCAATAGGGGCTATTTGGAAAATGTTACTGTTTACGGCAACAAACTCCATGAATATCGACAGAGTAAATGTGCTGATCTATTCAAAGGCAATAGTTGTGTCGAAGGACATCGAATTTTATTTCACTATTTGTGTGTGTGTGTGTGTGTGTGTGTGGTGTATGTCTGTGTGTGTGTGTGTATGTGTGTGTGTTTGCGTGCGCGTGTGTTTCTTTTTTTCTTTCTGTACCAGATACCTTCTTTTCTCTTTCTCTTAGTAAGGAGAGAACGCTTTTTTTCTTCAACTTTTTTGCAATATTTTCTTCAACTTTTGTTTGGCAGTTTTGATTCTGGTAAAAATAACTTTTAAAAAAGGAAACAAAAATACGCAAGATCTCTCTTTACTTTGCGGAATGGAAAAGAAGGTATTCAGCATAAATAATGCTAAATAACTAGAAAAGAATAAATATAATATTAATAAAAAACGATGACATTCTGGAATCAGACGGCTTAAGAATCATTTATCACGCTCACTATGAGTGATAAGGCAAGAGAGAGAGAGAGAGAGAGAGAGAGAGAGAGAAGGAGTGAGAGAGAGAGAGAGAGAGAGACAAAATAGAGGAGTATTGTAATCTAATACCAAAAGATTCTACAGTGATTTTTACAAAGAAAACTCATACAGTTCTCTCTGCACAATATCCAGCAGACACACTCTATACATTTATCTGCCAATAAAAATATAACACCTCACGGGACACATACCATACACCATCAACATATAATAATAGAGCACAATCCCTTTCAATTAATATAATCAGACCACTGACACAACCACTGCTTACTAACATAACACAACACATATTCATACATAATCCATTTCTGTAACATTAACAGCCCTTTACAGTTGTCATCCATTAATATAAAATAATCCCCACCCGCCACTAAAGCACATAAAGTAGCTCATGCGACACATTCGAAACTCAAGCATTATCCAAGAAAACAACGCAACTCACACTGTACATAACACAACAAACGACCGTAACACCACAAAAACAATAATAAATCAACTAAATCCCGATAACAAAGCAAAACTGACGAAACATTCAAACACATTTCTGCAACCAATAAGGACAATACTGCACAATATCTCAGAAATATCCGGTGGGGGTGGGATTGAAAAGTTTCTGGCTTTAAGAGTATCGCGAAAAGCCTGACTAGTGGTCCAAACTTCCGAATTCTTTCACAGGAATCAGAAAAACTCAAGGACCGCTGCAATAAGTGTGTGAATCTGAGAGAGGAATACGTTGAATAAAATCATATTTAAGTGATCCTCCTCTATTTTCTCTTACCCAAAGCCAGGAACTTTTCAGTGTCCCCTCGTAGTTTCACGTAGCAGTGTGGTGGAAAGTAAGAAGTTATTGGCAACGTGCTAGTAGTAGCTTCCAATGATATAAGGAGTTTTCACTGATGTAGGAGTCTGAATGAACGTAGGCCACATTCAAAACTCCAGAAATAATAATAACGAAATCATTTATCATCTTGAAAGGGGGTAAATATATATGCAAAGCATCTACTCACGAGGTGAAGAGGAAACTTTCAGTGCGAATTGAAATGAAAATAGTTTCCCCGAATAATGCTATATCAATAAGAATCATTTCCAAAAACGCTGCTTGTCGCTTCCCTATTGTATATAAATACACCTAGTGCTTCAGAGAAAAAATTGCAAATCTCAAAATTATATTTAGTAGTAGCTCTTTAATCCTTTTCCTGTCCAAAAAATTTTCATAAGTTTTACCTAAACGCCCATGCTTGTTTTAAGATTTTTAGTTAAGCCTCTGTTTTATAGAAAGTAATATAAAGCTTTACTTTCATAAATCCCAAGTTACACCGGCGGTTGAAAAGATTAGGAACGCGTGCCATATTACGCATGAACACCAAGGAAACATGTCCAAGGTATCACATGTGATACTTAGGACAGATAAAGGGGTAGAGATTTTCAGTGTCTCTTCATAACTAAAGATAATAATTCTGGCGTTAATTTTAATGCTAATTTCATTGCATACTGTTTATTTATTCTACACTCGTTCAAGTTGATCATCATTGAGAAACATATACTCAAGAATAAAATATGGAAGCACTCCGTCGGTTACGACGACGAGGGTTCCGGTTGATCCGAATCAACGGAACAGCCTGCTCGTGAAATTAACGTGTAAGTGGCTGAGCACTCCACAGACACGTGTACCCTTAACGTAGTTCTCGGGGATATTCAGCGTGACACAGAGAGTGACAAGGCCGGCCCTTTGAAATACAGGTACAACAGAAACAGGAAGTAAGAGTGAGAGAAAGTTGTGGTGAAAGAGTACAGCAGGGATCACCACCATCCCCTGCCGGAGCCTCGTGGAGCTTTAGGTGTTTTTGCTCAATAAACACTCACAACGCCCGGTCTGGGAATCGAAACCGCGATCCTATGACCGCGAGTCCGCTGCCCTAACCACTGGGCCATTGCGCCTCCACAGAATAAAATATATGAAACCTATCTAAATATACATGTCGTATTAGCAAATATTACGGTAATACGATTGCCCAAATCTTCAGAATCGAAAGAATAATCATGAAAACATTTCAGCAATGACTCTTAACTCAACGGAACCATGTAATGAGGCAGAATCTCACCAGGTGTAGCTCTGCTAAAGTAATAGCAATATGAAGAAATGAGTTATCTAGAAACAGAAAATAGCCGAATACTAAGTAGTTATTAAAGCTTTGTTTCACGTCAAGCTGAATCATGCCAGATGTTTTAAGACATTTTAGGAGAGGCGGTTACAATTGTCCAGGAATTGTAATTTTAGTATATCATTACTATACATCTAATAAGCTGACTCGCAAAGATTTTATTCGAGATTGAAGGAGACGGCTGTAATAGCAGCTGGAACACATTCTACTAAACACTGCTTGCCACAACTGACGAGTTTGCAGTATGCAGCCGGGACGTGAAGACTAACTGGAAGTTCGTTATGCAATAGAGTTTTGTACTGAATCTGGGTAAAAGTGCTATAGAAAATTATGAAATACCCGAGACTGGTTATGGATTAATTTGTATGAGCCGAACATGTTTTTCGCTTCATAAGAGGTTCAAGGACAGCAGAGCGGAGGTGAGAGACGATGAGAGATTGTGGGAGAGATCGGGATGTTAGGACATTAGAGCTGGTTGAAAATATTCGCATACAGTTTGGAGTTGATGTGGCAACTGTTCACAGAATTATTCAGGAAGATCTGAACAAAAGCAAAATTTGTGCAAAGTTTTTTTCCCAGGGTGCTCAGTGACGAAGAAGACATTGGTGGCAGCAGGGAGATGGTTGGGATCATTACCTCCAAACATGAGTCTCTGATGACCTGTGACGAAAGCTGGATCTATTGTTATGATCCGGACAAGTGACAGAGTATCCTGACTCATCCAGACCTAAGAAGGCCAAGCAAAGCAAGTTTACTTGGGAGTTCGATAGCAAGTTCATCGTCTAATACACTGGATTCTCTCTGGTTAGACGGTGGTCAACAAACAATGCTTTGTAGAGGTTAAGGGGCAGTTCAGAAAGAGATTTCACGACAAAAGGCCAGGGAACCTGCACCAGAGCAATGCAGTAGTCTATATTTATATCCTGGTAAACGACTGCTTGACAGAGATGGGCATCTTCCTCTAACTTTTGGTTACTCTGCAAGCTGAAGGTGAACCTCAGGCGCAATCGTTTCGAAGATATTAAGAAAATGGAGGCTGTGGCAAAGGTGTTGGACGCCTTCATTTTGGAGGAATTCCATTGGATCTTCATGAAGTTGGCTACAATATGCACATTAAAGTTAAAGGGACTTACATTGAAGGAGATTAGTTTTGTACTTCTTTGAAATTCAGAAATGTCACTCCTGAAAAAAATATCAACAATTTTGGAATGAAACCTCGACATATCATAGAATTAATGTATAAAATTAGAGTAAAAAATTATCCCAAGATTCGCTCAAAAACGATGTGTTAAATTTTCAAACGTCCAAGGAGACATTTTAAAAACAAACTGTTAGTTAACTTTAGCCAGTTAGGAAAACATTAACAAATGAAATTTTGAGGCACAACGGTATAAGCAACACTAAAAGACAAAATAATAAAATATGGACAAGTAGAGGACTAACTATAAAGGCAACACGCTAGATGAAATAACTGTAACAAGAAACATATAAATTGAAACTTAATACTATCAAATAATTCTTTTTGCTGTAGGCACAAGGCCAGAAATTTTGTTGAAGGCGATAAGTCGATTACAGCGACACAGTTGATCAACCGTTACTTATTTTATCGACACCGAAAGGATGAAAGGCAAAGACGACCACGGTGGAATTTCAACTCAGAACGTAAAGACAAACGAAATGCGACTATGCATTTTGCCCGGCATGCTAACGATTACTCCAACTCGCGGCCTTTACTATTATTACTATCAACTAATAATCGTAATAATTCATTAACGCCTTCTCAAAAGTTTATGAATTGAGCAAAACGAGAAATATGACAGACGAAATAAAATTAGAATTTACAGAAATTAGTTTTATTCAAATTGGAAACAGACAAAAATTAGGAAAATATCTTACTATATAAAAAGCTGTAAGTATTTTATATAGTAAATATATAAGTTAACGAGCTCTAGAAATAATTCCAAAGCAAATAAATGGAGTGGATGTAATAACCTTAAATTAAATAATTTTTTCTACTCTAGGCAAAAAGGTCCGACATTTTTAGGGAGTGAGCCAGTCGATTAGCTCGACCCAGTACGCAACTGCTACTTAATTTATCGACCCTGAATGGTGAAGTCGACCTCGGCGGAATTTGAACTTAGAACGTAAAGACAGACGAAATGCCACTAAGCATTTCGCCTGGCATGCTAACGCTTCTGCCAGCTCGCTGCCTTCTTTAAACCAAATATTACACACTTAAATGTATTTTGTAGCCAGAGCAACAGGTGTCCCAAGTCGAAGGAAAGTCTGATGCAACCTGTTTATAAACAAAATTCAAAAGCGATCAAAAGCAAGACGAAAAACAGGAACAAAAAAGAAGAAATTTTGTATAGAAACCTGAAAATTCAAGTCGATAAGGATCTTAACTCCATAAAAGAAATGTTAATTTAACAGGTGCAAACTAAAGCGGAGACAACACACGGATTTGTAAAACGTTTCCAAATATAATAGAAGAAAACAACAAAAAGAAATCATCTTCAGTAGATAAAAGTGCATCTTTGGGTAAAATATATACGTGACTTGCACAAAATATGACCAAACGCTTTAATTATAATAAAATAAGTCAAAATGTGAAATGATGTGAAGAGGCTGGTCAATTAGATCGACCCCAGTCCTCAACTGGAACTTATTTCATCGACCCCCAAAAGGATGAGAGACAAAGTCGACCTCAGTAGCAGTTGAACTCAAGACATAGACGGACAAAATGCTGCCAAGTATTTTGTCCTGCGTGCTAACGAATCTGCCACTTAATGGTCACCCTCCTATTCCTCCTCCTCCTCCTATTCCCCCTCCCCTCCTCCTCCTATTCCCCCTCCCCTCTTCCTCCTCCTCCTCCTACTACTACTGCTGCTGCTGCTGCTGCTACTACAACTACTACTACCAACAACAGCAGCAGCAACAAAAACAACAACAACAATAATCGTAATAATGATAATAATAATAATAATAAAACAATAGTAATAATGATAATAATAATAATAATAATAATAATAATAATAATAATAATAATAATAAAACAATGTCATTGATGATGATGATGACGGTGATGATAGTGATGATGATAATTTTTATTTTTTATTTTTTTTCTCGTATTTTATTCTCATTTTTTCGAACTAATACAGGCAGAGTGAACCTTTCATAAGTTTAAAAAAAAAAAGGGAAAACTATGCCCGGAGATAAATCTATCACTAAAAAAATACAGACGAATGCAGATCTGCTAGCCTTAAGAAGCTGCGCTACGAACAATGTTTATGTGCAGAGAATCCTAAACTGACAGATCCGTCTCTTAATGTAAGAGTCGAAGCTCGTCATGCTTCGATGTCAACAAAACAACCTACAATCCGCGATGGTCGGCGAGCGGACTACAAAAGACCACGTGCCCGAAAATTGAACCAAAGTCTGATTGAAAAATCAGCTACTGGATTAAATCTTCCCGACACACAGGAGCTGGACGTATCCCACTACTGGAATATTCCAACAGATGGCTTTCCATGCTCGTCACCAAACACTCAAAAGAAAAAGAAGGAAAAATGGACTAAGGAAGATAATAAAGAAGTTCTTGCGGCCTTCTACCATGCCATATATTTCCCCACAGATAAATCGAACACTATACAAACCTACATAAACTGGAGACAGAAACACCCTGAAGCAAGACCCTACATAGACAGTAACAAACTTGCCAACGTCAGAAGAAACATTATGAAAAAAAATTACTGACTGAAGTAGGGATTGATCAAATTTGACAAGCAGTAACGAATAAAATGAACAAAGCTGCAGCTAAAGAAGATAATACAGAGGAAATAATTATAGACCAGCCCAGGGCTGATAAAAACGAAGTAAGGATTGAAAGAGTTAGTATAATTGATAGGCAAAGTGAAATACTCCCTGAACCAATCATAAACACTAAGACAGATGAACATCAAATAGATGAAGAAAGTCACACAAATATTGACCCAACAAACTACATGAGCTAAAAAGTCAAATCATGATTGAATGGCTGAAAATTAAAGAAACCAGTATGGATGAACGTGATACACTCCCTAAAATCTGCAACTCTAACCAAAACATGAAAATAATTGGTAAAACCCGGCTTGCACTTAAGGATATAATTTCAGCAAATGATGTTGATATCACAGATCTCAACCACCTATACTATGCATCCGCGAAAATCTCAACAATCCTATGTGGTGAAAAGATTAGAAAACGGCAACATTTCCACAAAAAGCCTTCTTGGCAAGAGCGTTTGCAACAACAAATTAAACTATTTAGATCTGACATTGAATATTTGAAAAACCTTAAGGTTCATAAGACTACCAAACCTACAAAAACCCCAAAACTAATGAAAAAATATAATAGAAAACTATACTTGATATTGATGTCACCATAGAAACCATCAAGCAAAAGGTATCTGCTAAAGCTGCCCGCATAGCGAGGTATAAAAAAGCGTGTTAGATTCTTCAAGGACAACAACATGTTAAAAAATAACCCCAAAAATTATTACAGGAAGATAGGAAAAACACCAGTTACTGTAAAGTCTGTACCATCAAAAAAAGTGCAGGGATTTTGGAATAAAATTTGGGCAGAAGAAAAAACACACAGCGAAAAGGCCCCCTGGATTGATAGAGTATCTAAAGAACTGGACTCCTTAGAAGAGCAAAAGTGGGAGGGTGTCAAGGTAGAAGATATAAGATCTGCTCTCAGGAGGTCAAGCAAATGGAAGTATCCAGGAAAGGATAAAATCCCTAACATCTGGTTGAATGTCTTCCCAGAGAGCCATGAACTGCTAACAGAACTTTACAATGATGTTTTGCAACACCCTAGAAGGATGCCTCCTTGGCTAGTTAATGGGTTAACATTCCTGCTTCCAAAAAGTGAAGAAACAAATGAACCAAAAAACTAGACCCATAACCTGCTTAACAACTATGTATAAAACACTAACATCAAACTGACAGAAAGATAGATGCAAATAGGCCAGACATCATATTGAAAGACTTCAAACAAAGAACATGCCTCCTCATTGATATGACTGTCCCAATCGATATAAACGTATCTGTCAAGACCTACCAAAAACTGAGCAAATATAAAGATCTTGAAATAGAAATCAGCAAAATGTGGAACCTGAAGACTAAAACAATACCTGTTGTCATAGGTGGCCTGGGAATGATAGCAAAAGAGGCTGATAGCTACCTAACTCAGATACCAGGAAACCCAAAAATGGCAGAAATTCAAAAGATAGTGCTCATGGGAACTGCTCATATCCTACGCAAAATACTTTCTATGTAATCTCAAGGTTAAAAATAAACATTTTTTTTTAGACATCCACCAGTACAACACAAAAAACAACCAAATATATGGCACACTAGGCATAACAACAACGTGAACTTCCAACCTGTTGTCTCCTGAGGTCTCTGGGTGAGACTTGGAGCCAACTTGTACAAATATAAAGCAAAAGTCAAACATATAATAATAATAACAATAATAATAATAGTATCAAATTTTGCCACAAGGGCAGCAATTTTGGGGGAGGGACTAGTCGATTACATCGACCCCAGTGTTTCACTGGTACTTAATTTATCGGCCCCGAAAGAATGAAAGGCAAAGTCGATCTGGGCGGAATTTGAACTCCAAACGTACAGACAGATGAAATGCCGCTAAGCATTTTATCCAGAGTGTTAACGGTTTTGCTAGCTAATGGCCTTCCTTCCCCTCTTCGCCTACTACTACTACTACCATTACTACTACTACCATTACTACTACTACTACTACTACTACTACCATTACTACTACTACCATTACTACTACTACTACTACTACTACTACTACTACTACTACTACTACTACTACTGCTACTACTACTACTACTACTACTACTACTACTACTACCACTACTACTACTAATAATAATAATAATAATCTTTTCTACTCTAGGTACAAGGCCCGAAATTTTGGAGGAGAGAAGTCGGTGACATCGACCCCAGTACGCAACTGGTAATTAATTTATTGACCCCGAAAGGATAAAAGGCAAAGTCGTCCTCGACGGAATTTTAACTCAGAACGTACAAAGAGACGAAATATTGCTAATAATAATAATAATAATAATAATGATAATGATAATAATAATAATAATGATAATAATAATAATAATAATAATAATAATAGTAATAATAATAATAATAATAATAATAATAATAATAATAATAATAATAAAAACCCTCTTTTGTTGCAAGAACACTACAATTTTCTCTGGCCGGACATACATACGATCATCTTTAGAAAATTTTCTCAATTTCAATGAGCAGGTCTTTATATTTTCTGAGCTTGTCAAATTCTTTCGCCGAGATATTATGATCACAGGGGATGCTCATGTCGATCAATAAGCAAACTTTATTGTTTTGGTCTTTCACAACAATATCCGGTTTATTGGCTTTGATGGTTCGGTCTGTATGTACTGGAAAGTCCCACAGAATCGTTACATTTTCTCCTTCAGTTACAGCTTCAGGGTGGTGATTATACCACTTGTCGGCAGTTTTGATGTTGTAATGCCGACTTATTAGCCAGTGTAGATATTGGCCAACTCTGTCATGTCTTAATTTATACTCCACTGGTGCTAAGACTTTACATCCAGAGATTAGGTGGTCCACTGTTTCAATCATGTCGTTATTATTATTATTATTATTATTATTATTATTATTATTATTATTATTATTATAGGCGCAGGTGTGGCTGTGTGGTAAGTAGCTTACTTACCAACCACATAGTTCCGGGTTCAGTCCCACTGCGTGGCATCTTGGGCAAGTGTCTTCTGCTATAGCCCCGGGCCGACCAATGCCTTGTGAGTGGATATGGATTTGGTAGACGGAAACTGAAAGAAGCCTGTCGTATATATGTATATATATATATATGTGTGTGTGTGTGTGTTTGTGTGTCTGTGTTTGTCCCCCTAGAATTGCTTGACAACCGATGCTGGTGTGTTTACGTCCCCGTCACTTAGCGGTTCGGCAAAAGAGACCGATAGAATAAGTACTGGGTTTACAAAGAATAATTCCCGAGGTCGATTTGCTCGACTAAAGGCGGTGCTCCAGCATGGCCGCAGTCAAATGACTGAAACAAGTAAAAGAGTAAAAAGAGAGTAAGAGTATATCAGTAATTAAAAACAGAGCAAAGTAAATTGGTTCTTTCCAAGGCCAAGTTCAGCACACTCACTGATCGCAGGTAGTAGTAAAACACATTTGACTTCTGCTGACCGCAAGGGTATAACGCTTCTTTTGTGCCCTGATCGGACTGGGATGCGAAGCCCCATTGCTGATCTCCTTCTCACCATCTGCCGAACCTATTTAGAGACCTGCGGAATTTGGCTTATTCACCAAACTGCTTCACTTTCTCCTGCAATCTACTCCAACCTTCACATATTCATGATTATCTCAAGACGTGACAAAAGTCAAAACTAAACAATATTTAATAACACCACACATTAGTTGGAGCAAATATAGCATTTCAAGTCTGGTTGCAATACCAGTGATTGCAGGAGCATTTGAAATGATCAGTAAAAGAATTATAAATTATTTGAGAATAATCCCTGGATTACCATTCATGCACGAAGCGCAAAAGATTGTATTAACTGGAACTTCCCACGTATTGAGAAGAGTATTGTCGCTGTGAATTTTCTTTCCTTCTTTGCTCTTTATTTTCTTTGTTTACTTTTATATTTTATATTTTTTCTTTTTCTCTCTGTCTTTACTACTCTCTTTTTTTTCTATCACATGAGTTTGTAAATGAACAATTTGGCGTAATTATTTTAATGGAATACAAATGTATACAGTGCGTGTCTCTGCCCTAGGTGTCAGGATGGCATTCGGCAAGAAAAGGAAACAGAATTGAAAGAAAATGATAATGAAAGTGATGATGATGATAACAACAACAACAACAACAATAATAATAATAATAATAATAATAATAATAATAATATAATAATAATAATAATAATAATAATAATAATACGCAATATTTACAGGACACAAATACACGCTTTTGAAATCACGTGCTACAAACGAAGCAAAGACAAAAAACCCCAATTTTTTTTATTTTTCGAACTAACACGGAGTGAACAATTCATAAGTTTAAAAAACATCAAAAACACTATGCACGGAGATAAATCTATCAATACAAAAAAATACAGGCAAATACAGATCTGTTAGCCTTAAGACAAGTTTTTGAGACAACACCGCCTCCGAGAACTCGGAGGCGGTGTTGTCTCAAAAAATGAACCCTAAACAGATAGATCCGTTCCCTAATGTTAATGTCCAAGCTCGTCATGCCTCAAAACACAAACCGAATTTGTCGTCACCCGGAACACCAAGGATCACGTAGTTGAATGATGAGCCAAGTTCTATGCGAGAAATCAGCTACTGGTTCAAATCTTCCCGAAACACAGGAGCTGCAAGTACTCCACAACCGAAATATTCCGACAGACGGCCATCCATGCTCATCATCAAATAACCAAAAAAGATGGATGAAAAATGGTCTAGGGAAGATAATGTGTATGAGTGTATGAGTGCTTGCAGTTGTTGATCATTTTCACATACAGTCATTCATATAGAGAAGAGGGTTAATTGTTTTTTCCATACACCTTGTATCCATAATTTGCTTCATTCAGGAGTTTACTTAGAGGAAAGAATGCTATCAACATCCTCAATTTTGGATACTTCTTAATTTCTTAATTTCTCAATAAACTGACAACTAATATCATGGATATTAAGAATATTCCTTATTTCTCAACACTGAGATCATGAACACGCTGACCATACCTGAAACAACATACATCCTCAATGTTATAAACTGATCCCTCTGTGAAAACCTAGCCGACATGGAAATCTGTGCTCAATAATATAAGATTCAGGTGCTTAGCTATTCTAGAAACAGCTCCGCACTATGTTAAAAATATGACTCTACTCTTCACTCTTGTTTGGACAAATCTGACGACTTGTCTGATAAGGTTGAGATCACAGTTAACCTTGAGAACTACCTTCGATCTATTGTTGAGTGGGGTAGGATATGACTTGTAACGTTCAATCCATTGTCAACTAAACTTTTTTCAATTAATCGCTTCAGACATCCTTTCTTGCCAATCGTTCTCTTCGTCTCCAAGGAGTGACTTTCTGTAATGATTTTTATTGGAGGACTTACATTGGATCTATTGTGAAATTGGCTGCATTGAAAGTAGGCTCACTCCTGACACTATTCATTATCTTTATAAGTCCACCATTCGCCTTTGCATTGAGTACTGTTGTCACATGGGCAAGTGCTCCTGCGGATTGTTTAACCCTGTTAGACCGCATTCAACGCCGTATTTGTAATGCTGTTGGTCCTGATCTATCTTCTAAATTGGATTCACTCTCTCATCGTCGTCGTGTGGCTTCCCTTTCTCTTGTCTATAAGTATTTTCATGGACATTGTTCAACTGCGCTCTCATTTCTGTTTCCTCCTTTAAGAACTTATCAGCGATCAACTAAACTTGCATCCAGCTCTCATCAGTATACTGTGCCACCTCCTAAGTGTTATAAAACACTTTACAGTACCAGTTTCTTCCCATTGCACTTCTGAACTTTAGAATTCCTTTCTGCGGTCTTGTTTTCCTCTTAAATATGACCTCCAGTCTTTTAAGTCTAATGTACATCGTCACCGAATGATTTCTGTCTGGCATCCATTTTATTCTAGTAGCTCTTATGTTTTCAGTGGTCTAAGGACCTTGTAACGAGCAAATGCTTTACAAAGAAAAGCAATGCTCTAAATTGATAATATATTTTGCATGTTCATTCTTTGTTTTTAATATATATGCATGTTTATGCATACCACACATACACGCCACCACACGAACACACATACACAGTTACCACCACACGAACACACGCTACCACGCACACACACACTACCATATATACACACGCTACCATACACACGCCACCACACACACATACAGAAACGCCACACAAACATGCACACATACATACTCACCATGTTCATGCTCTCCTGTCCCAGGAAGCACTTTCTCTTTGTCATCCTACTTCCGGTCACTTCAAAAATGTAATCGCACGTGGATTATTGGCAACTTCCTTTTTTCCTCCTGGACTTGCCCGTTTTTCCTTTCCTGTTTCCGAAGAAGAGCTATGCTCGAAGCGTAAAACTATTTTTTCCTTTCCTGGGCGTCAATTTAATACTTTGCTTGTCCTCACGTTTGTATTCCTATTTCTTTTTTACCCCGTTCTTTTCTATTTTTTAAAAGTAATCATATATATATATATATATATATATATATACATATATATATATATATATATATATATTTATGCACACACACACACACATATATATATATATATATATATATATATATATATGGTTATCAATTTGTGTTGCAAGATTCATGATGTGAAATCGTTTGTTGAAACCGATATTGTGTATATCGGGATGGTCATTTTTTTGCCAAATAAACACACGCACGATATATTTTTTCTGCACTCGTTTATTACTTTTCTTATTTCATTATTTTTTAACTCATGTCCATTGTCTGGAAATCTTTCATCACACATCTATGAACTCCTCAGCGACACTTTTCGTTTTCGTGTGTGTTCTTGCTCCACTTACTCCATTCTGTTCTTCAAAGGTGTGTGTCCTTATGTGCGCAAGCGTTTTTGTCCTTGTTTGTTCGCGTGCGCACGTGTGTTTGTGTTCGTACGAGCATGCGTGTATACCTGTGTGTTTATGCTTATGTATCATAGTTTTTAGCAGCTGTGTGGCCTTTCCCTCGGCAGCCCCATTCTCTCACCTCATTGTGCTGCTGCTGTCCCGAAAAAATGGTACAGTTCCTGTATTCTTCTATGTATGTATGTTCGCCCACTGTGTTGCCATCGTAGTTGTTGTTGTTGTTGTTGCTATCGTTGTCACCGCTGCTAAGCTGTGTAGAACTGTGATTAGCGAGAGCGATGTCGAGAGCTGGAGGTGATCAGCGAGAGCGATGTCGAGTTCTGTCGGGTTGACACCGAAGAAATGGGCTTCATTCTGAGACTGACATGCGACAATGACTACTTAGATAAACATGACCTTAGTTGTTTCTGCCCCACTAGATCAATAAGAGGTAGACACCCCCACTATAATATCTATGGCCAAGAAGACCCACTAAACAGAGATGGAACGGGTGACCAGAGCTATACGGGCCTCCGAAAATAAAGATCAAGTTAAAAAGTTAGTCACACATGCGGTGGATGCGAGTACCAAGATCACACTCAAGGGCCATATATTTAAGTTTAATAACAAGATATACACCCACGAGAAAGGTGCAGCCATCAGTGTCAGTATCACCGGTGATGTGGCTAACCTATTTATGGTATGGTGGGACAGGCAACTGAAAGTGAAATTAGCAGAGAACTCCATAAACCTAACCATGAACTCCCGCTACGTGGATAGTATCAACATAATGGCCAAAACACCCGTACAAGACAATGTTAATGATCTAGAAGTAACCCTATGAAGAGCATCCAGCAAATATCTAACTCCATCCACCAGAGTATAGAAATAATGATAGACTACCCTAGTAAGCATTCTATCTATAGATTACCCGTTTTAGACACTAAACTCTAGCTAGAAATGAAGAACACTAAGGTCCAGATCTTTCAGTCTCATTATGCCAAACCCATTGCCTCTAAATACTTTGTTCTCAAGAAAGCAGCGATTGCGGACAACGCCAAGTTAAACAGTCTTACAGCTGATTTAGTGAGAGTGATGAGGAATGTGTCTCGCATGTGGGACCCTATCGAATTGGAAAGACACATACAACACTTCATCCATCGCATGCAGTTCTCTAGCTATAACCAAAGGGGAAGTATTAGAGTGTGCAAAGGAGCCAGGACTAAATACAAAGCCATCATAGGGAGTATTGCTAAGGGAATCTGACCGCTATACAGGAGTAAATCCTGGAATAGCACAGAATGGACCAGTAATAAGATAAATAAGGCCAACACTTGGTATGATAAGAAAAAATACTAGCGTGTTATGTTCGCCTGGCGGCGAACTAGCATATTTTTTAGAAAAGATTTAAGTAAGGCTAATCTACGAATTAAAGTAGCAGAGAGGCCGGGTACCCCATTAAAATCCCTAATCTGCAATACCTATCTCATTGATAAGTCACCCTGTACGGAGAATAATTGTGTTGGATGTAGGATGAATCCACGGGTTAACAGTAAGGCTTGGAATGTAGTGTGTAGCTTTCGATGTACTGTGGGACGGTGCAGAAACATTGACAGCTACCTATATTGGAGAGACTGTACGCAGCATAGAAGAGAGTTTAGATAACATTGGCTACAGGTCAAAGAAAGGAAAATCTCGTCAGTGCTCTACCAACATGTTCAGGCATAACTTGGAGGCTCGATTAATTGCATAGCGGTTAAAGTACTATGGAAACATAGAAGTGACACGACACTTAGACAGATTACAGAGGCTACACACATAGCAGTAGACAGAGCGAGGCTCAATACAATTGTAACAGTAACACCTACCACCACACCGCACCACACCAAATGACTAAAGACAGAAGGGATGAGAAGTGAGAGGAAGAAAACAAAAAATAAACAAAAGCAAAAAAAAAATCAAAAGGAATCGTAAATGATACACAAAAACATACAGGGAAATACACACACAACAGGCATATATGCACTTACCTGAGATACTCATAAGAAATATAGATAGGTGTATGAAATATTAATAAATATATAAAATAGATATATAAATAGATAATTAAACAAATATATAAATATATTTGTCACATACCTGGAAGAAATAAAAAATATAGAGATACGAGGGGCGTTCAATAAGTAATGCCCCTGACTCACTTCCCATAGCAGTAGAGCAACGAAACTTGGCACAGTTATTAGTCTTTTTCTACATAGGAACCACCAAGAGTTACGCATTTCTCCCATCGTTTGATGCAGCTCTGAAGACCGTTTCTGTAGAAGACACCAGCTTGGTCCTCCAGCCACGACATGACTTCAGAAATCAAGGCTGCATCATCTGGGAAACGCTTTCCTTTCAAAAACAACTTCATGGCTGGGAAGAGGTGGAAATCAGAAGGTGCAAGGTCAGAAGAGTAGGGGGATGGGGGAGGATTTCATAGCCGCACGCCTGTGCTTCTGATCTGGCGACACGCGAGTTTGATAGCTTCTCTTAATTTCCTCAAAAGTGAAGCATAATAGGCTCCTGTAATTGTGGCACCATTTGCCAGGAAATCTGTCATCACTACTCCGTCCTGGTCCCAGAAGACTGTGAGCATGATCTTGCTAGCAGAGGGCTGCACCCTTGCCTTCTTTGGAGGAGGGGAGTCACGGTGCTTCCACTGCATTGACTGGGCTTTGGTCTCTGGATCATAGTGATGGACCCAGGTTTCATCCTGTGTAATCAGTCTTTTGAAAAATGTTGACTCATCTTCTTGGCACATCTCCAAATTCATCCTCGAGCAATCGACGCGTTCTTGCTTCTGGAAAGATGTGAGCAACCTGGGAATCCATCTGGCAGGCACCTTTTGCATGTGCAAATGGTCATGAATGATAGTTTCCACAGACCCGGTACTAATCTTGACCTCATGGGCTATTTCGCGAATAGTTATGCGTTGAACTTCCAAAATGGCAGCCTCAACTTGACGGACAGATGCCTCATCAATGGCAGAAGGGGGCGACCAGATCTGGGAGCTGTTTCCACAGAGTTCCAACCATGTTTGAATTCACGATGCCAGCGTTTTACAAGGTCATATGATGGGGCATTATCACAATAAGTTACTTTCATATCATCAAAAGTCTCCCGTAGTGTGCGTCCTGTCAAATACAAAAACCGGATCACTGCTCGACATTCAACAGACTCCATTTCACACTTGACTCAGTTCAAACACCTGTAAATCAGAAACCACAATTAGTTCAGAGCTGTAATTTGCCACTTAATCTATAGAGATATAAGTAATTGCACATGCAAAATTTCAGCTAGATCAAACAACTTCAAGTGGATCAGGGGCATTACTTATTGAACGCCCCTCGTAAATAAAATAAACTAATCTATATAAAGAGCATGGATAGATACAACTTACGAAGCGAACACATACACACAAACACAAACCACACGCACATATATATATATGTATATATATATATATATATATATATATATATATATATATATATGTATATATATATATATAAAGTTAATCCAAACAGAAAACACAAAAAAACACAACAACGCGAGGACGTAGAACAAATAAAGTATTATTGGACGCTCAGGAAAGAAGGGGAGAAGGAGGGTTTAACGTTTCGAGCGGAGCTCTTCGTCCGAAAAATAGGAGAAGGAAAGATCCCGAGAAGGGAAAACAGAGGAAAAAAATCGCCAGCGGTACTCACGCGGTCACATATTGAAAGACCGGAAGTAGAAAGGTGGATGAATAATGTTTTTTAAAGAAAGGAGAGTTTTCAAAGACAGTAGGTAGTATGTCAAAGACAAGGAAAGTGAGAGGGGGAATGTGTGTGGATGTGTGTGTTCGCGTACGTCTGCGTGTGCGCGTGTGTGTGTATGTGTTCAATGATGACACGTGTGTGTGTGCGTGTGTGTCTATGTGTGTAGGGCGAACAACTGGCTAGTAGCTGGCCAGTAGTAAGAATAAGGAGTGGTGTTTTTTGTGTCCAGCCACAGGTCAAAGCAAAGAGGTATGTGTGTGTGCGTGTATGTATATGTATCGTGTGTGTGCTTTGTTTGTAGTGTGTGTGTGTGTATGTGTGTGTTCGTGTGTGTATGCGTAGAGTTTGGGTGTGTGGCGAGTAACTGTGCTTAACTTAGTGTATGTGTGCGTGTGTGCTTGTACGTGCGTGTGTGTGTATATATATGTATGTATAAGTGTGTGCGTGTATGTATAATTGTGTGCCGTGTGTATGGGATGTATGTGTGGGTTCATTGATGTGTGTGTGTATGTATGTGCGTGTAGTTGTGTGTGCGTTTGTATGTGTGTGTGTAAGCGTATATGGATGTATATGCGTGTATATAAAACTCCACGCGGCTCCAGCAGAGGGTGGTGGCGATCCCTGCTGTACTCTTTCCCCACAACTTTCTCTCACTCTTTCTTCTGTTGGCCTGCTCGCTTAGCCAGCGGGGTGGCGTCATTTGAAGCGCATTGTGACCAGCGATGTGTAGCAGCATCTGATAGCCTGGTCGGTGTGAAAGTATTAATAGTGAAATCTATTAAAAGTGAAACTATTATCTCACATTAAAATAGAGATGTTATTTCACTTTTGAAGCGTAATACTGCAATGGTGTAATACTGAAATAGATTTGGTCGGTCGAAGGCTATAGTAGACAACATTTGCCCAGGTGCCACGTAGTGTGACAGAACCCGGAACCAGCTATGCCTGCGCATATACGTATATAAATATATATATACATACATATATATATGCATCTATATATACATATACACACAGATATCTATACATATACATATATATATATGCATCTATATATACATATACACACAGATATCTATACATATACGTACGCACATATACATATATATACATATACATATACATTATATATGCATATATTTATATATATATATATACACATACACACATATTTATAGACATATACATATAAATTATATATGCATATATATATACACATATATGCATACATATACATATATATACAAATATATGCATATATATATACATATATATATATATACATATATATATGTATACACATCTTACACATATATATATATATATATATGGCCCAGCATGGCCACAGCTCATTAGCTGAAACTGGAAAAATCAAAATCAAAATCATATGTATACACATCTTACATATATATATATATATACATACGAAATTAAAAAAGGAAAATACGCACTTACATAGTTTTAATATAATTTTTAAAAATTATATTAAAACTATGTAAGTGCGTATTTTCCTTTTTAAATTTCTTATATACATTACAACTCACCACGTGGGAATAATCAAAATTCCTCTTTTCTGTTATTACTACTATATATATATAATTTCGATTATTCCACGTGGTGAGTTGTAATGTATATAAGAAATTAAAAAAGAAAATACTCACTTACATAGTTTTAATATAATTTTTAAAAATTATATTGAAACTATGTAAGTGCGTATTTTCCTTTTTTAATTTCTTATATATATTATATATATATAATATATATATATATAATATATATATATATACATATTTTCCTTTTTTAATTTCTTATATATATATATATATATATATATATATATATGTAAGATGTGTATACATATATATATATATATATATATATATATAAGATGTGTATACATATATATATATATGTATATATGTATTTCGTGCAAATTTGAAAGCAATGCATCATCACCAAAATCCACCAAACAATGACTGTGTGTCACTGTGGGTTTAAAGCACGAAACAAAGCTGGGTTAGCTGTCCACTCGAGAAGACATTTTGAACCAACGAATACATGCAGGTGTACCATTTGCGAGAAAGTGTGCAAGACATCTGCTGGATTGAAGGTACACATACGGTGTCACAAGGCTTAGGAATTGTTGAAGGTTTTTTTACTGATCCCTCATTCATCGTCTTCGAGAGAATCCACCATATATATGTATATATATATATATATATATATATATATATATATAGAGAGAGAGAGAGAGAGAGAGAGAGAGATGTATATAAATACATAGTGAACCTAATAGAAATGAAAGTAATATACATATACAAAGTGAAAGTATTAATAGTGAAACCTATGAAAAGTGAGAGTATTAGCTCACAATACAATAGAGATGTTGCAGCTTCACTTTTGACGCATTACACTGAAATACTGTAAGACATAAGAGATTTCTCTGGGCTCATATTAGGTAAGAAGTTGAAAAATTTGGGGGGCCCATGACACAGCATGACATTTGTAAAATTCAAATAAAAGCGGAAATGTGGTTCTCGACTTTAAGTGATACACACATACACACACACACACACACACACACAACACACACACACACACACACACACACACATTCTCAGTTATATATATATATAGAGAGAGATACATATATTATCTTTTACTTGTTTCGGGCATTAGACAGCGGCAATGCCGAGGCACTGACTTGAAGAATTCTTATTTCTTTTTTTTAAAGCCTGATACTTATTCTATCGTTTTTTACAAGACCGTAAACACACCAACACCGGTTATCAAGAAGTGGTGGGGGGCATATACAGGCACACACATATGTATATATATATATATATACATATATAATACATACATACATACATACATACATACATACATACATACATACGATATGAATATATATATATAGGCGTAGGAGTGGCTGTGTGGTACGTAGCTTGATCCGGGTTCAGTCCCACTGCGTGGCACCTTGGGCAAGTGTCTTCTACTTGCCGACCAAAGCCTTGTGAGTGAATTTGATAGACGGAAACTGGAAGAAGCCCGTCGTATATAATATATATATATACACGCATATATGTGTGTGTGTGTATGTGTGTGTATGTGTATGTTGGTGTGTGTTGGTGTGTATGTGTGTGTATGTGTATGTTGGTGTGTGTGTGTGTACGTGTGTGTCTATATGTTGGTGTTTGTGTGTGTATTTGTATCTATCTATCTGTCTATCTGTTTGACTATCTGTCTATCTGCCTAACTAATATCTATCTATGTATCTATCTATCTATCTATCCTGACCCGCCTCTTCAGGACGACTTTCGGGCCAGGGCCCATGGACAACTTCCAGAGATCCCTGGCCTGGCAGTGCTACCGTTCGGGATAAGCTCTACAAACACGGCTCGAGAAACACGGGGCCGACCTGCCCGAGATGCGATCGGAGCGATGAAACCGTGCTGCACGCACTCGTGCAGGGACCAACAATCTCCGACTTGTGGGCTTATGTCGAACGACCGCTGTCACGTGTGGGACGAGTCGGTTTATCAGCCAAGTCTATCGTCAATAATATCACGCCCCCTTCCTTCAAACGGGAAGGAAGAGCTATTTTCATCATCCTTGTGGCTATGGCGAAAGAATGTATCTGGTGGACGCGTCTGAAAGGATTGGAGACAAACACTTTCCTCTCTGGTCAATCTCTCATCAACTTCTTCAAGTATCACTTGAAAAGGAAAGTGAGAGTAGAGAGGCAAGTTCTGTCTAGCGAATGTTTCAGAAAAAGATGGGTGAATGTAGCAAGGATGGCACGTATGAATGACGAAGCCACCTTGAGCATAATCCTATGAACCCGGAAAATTTAAAACAGAGGGTTACCTACTTGCAAACAAATGTGGTAACATGTAACACCATTGACCGAGGTTACCGTGGTATTTTCCGTAGGCTTTTCTTCCCACGGATAAACCTTATCTGCTTCCTCCTTTACACTTTACATCATGACACTGTGATACACGATCCCTATTGATCGTTTCCACTCCCCATTTTTTTATTTTCTTCTTTCCCTTTTACGGTCCCTTTTGATCGAAAACCTAACCCACCTTTTTTTTTCTCCCTCAAAAAGAAAAGCTCTACTTTGTAACCTGTCCTGTCTGTGTGCAGCCCTGTGTGGCTAATAAAGAAACATATCTATCTATCTATCTATCTATCTATCTATCTATCTATCTATCTATCTATCTATCTATCTATCTATCTATCTATCTATCTATCTATCTATCTATCTATCTACATATCTATCTGTCTTAAATGATTCTGCCTTAAATAGTTCCTCTTAGTCGAACGACGTGACCCTAATACTTATTTTTGCAATCCTGGTACTTATTCTATCGGCCACTTTTTCCGAACCGCTAAGTTACTGGTACGTAAACACAACCAATACCGGTTGTCAAGAGGTGGTGGAGGGACACAGACACAATGATACACATACAAACACACATAGATGTGTGGTGTGTGTGTGTGTGTGTGATTTTCTCTCCACTACCGGCAGAAACCGGTGTTGGCGAGTTCACGTCCCAGTAACTTAGCGGTTAGACAAGAATGTGTGCGTGCGTGTGGGGATGTGTGTTTGTATGTGTACATATTTACACACACAACCATCAGCTTCCTTCATTTTCCATCTACTAGGCACAATCACAACAGGGGTTTGGTCGCTCCGTGGAAGAGACTTGCCCAAAGTCCCACGCAGTAGAACTGAACCCGGAAGCATATGGTTTGGAAGCAAGCTGCTTACCACACAGCCACGCTTATATATATATGTGTGTGTGTGTGTGTGTGTGTGTGCATGTATGTGTGTGTGTGTACATATGTATGTATGTGTATGTATGTATGTGTACGTACGTATGTGGGTGTATATATCTTTCGTCGATGTGTATCGATATCTCTCTCTATATAAACGGCAGTTTGTCTGTGCGTGTTTCTGTGTGTCTGTTTGCTTGTACCCTCACCCTGACCACGGCTTTCAACCGATTCTGATGAAACTTGACACACACATAGCCCAATGTCATAATTCAAAACTAACGCAGCGAAAAGTTTGAAAAGTTCCCCCAGTTCTGAAAGAAATCGATAAATTCGACATGGGGTCGAGAATCAGAAACACAAACCACAGACTGTCTAGGGGACGCAACTCCACCTTTTTTAACTAAAAAAAAATTTACCATCATTTTTTTCCATTTTTTGGTTATAACTCTCTAAAAATGCTTTATAGTTATTTCCCTTACAAACCTGAGCAACGCCGGGCGATACTGCTAGTCAATAATAAACACATAAAATTCCCACTTCTGAAACTCTTAAATTTTGTGGCAAGTCAAAAACTAGATCAATGTTTATTTTTTCTTTGAGGAGTGCGCCGCATATTTGTAATCTAGCACAGCAAATGTAAATGAAATGGGCTCTTATAAACAAAGTTTTGAAGAATGACGTTTCATGAAAGATTACGAAAGATTGGAAAGATTCCGCTTTGTTATCCAAAATCCTTTTAGACACTTCATACATTTTAACTGACACATTTTCTTTAGGTGCGGTGTGCTTGCCGACTCACCAGATGACTATATTCCTACGTTTATACTGTATACAGTTTCCTCTTTGCTGAGTATTCAATGTAGTTTTTACATCCGCTTAGAGATTTTTAGTATTTCAAATTCAGCTAAATTCAAACATTGAATTCCACTTAAATTACAAGAGAGAAACTCCTTTTGCATAATGGGTCATTAGAAGTTTTTATTTGTTGCACAAGAGTGTGAAATAACTTTCCTAGCCTTTCGTTTATAATTTATTCGACTACGGCTATGGTAGATCTCCAATTTGAAGGGTTTAGTCGAATAAAACTACCCCAGTACCTTTTGTTTTGTTTTAAAATTCTGGCACTTATTTTATCGGTCTCTTTTGGCGAACCGCTAATATTACGAGAATAATATTATAATATTGCGGAGATGTACTTGCATAGCAAGTGACCTGATCTGAGATCGTGTGCTGAGATCCGTGCAGCTCGGAATTTTGTCAGTGAACAGGTCGCGGTCTCAAAGCGACGAAAATATTTTGACAAATTAAATTTAAATGTTGAAATGAATCTAACGGTTTTTGTGTGTTTCTTAAATGGCTTATAAACACCTTCCACGCTGCAATATTATAATAATATTATAAATAAGTCAACACTGATTGTCAAGCGATGAGGGTGACCAAACGCCCAAACGCAACGCAAACACAAAGATACACATACATAGATTTATACATATCAACGAACTTATAATGTGTGTGCATGTTTTTCTATGCACTCACGCGCGCGCGTGCTTGCATGCGTGCGTGTGTGTATGTGTGTGTGTAATTATGTATGCGTATATATTATTATGGTGGTTAAAGTCATATCAAATACAATACAAATTTAATTCTAGGCCTTTCCAGAAAATATTACGCAAATGCCTAGTGGTAATTCTCATTCTCGCCCACAACATCATAAGCGGGAAGTGTAACCTCTCGAAAGAGCTGTTCTTCACTCCTGCTCCGGAGCGTCGGCTGCGGAGTCATTCCGAAAAGCTCTACCTGCGACGATTTCATCTCAATCGAAGGAGAGGAGCTTTCTCGGTCCGGGTTGCGGATCCGTGGAACAAGCTGCCAGACGAGATGGTGAAGATGCAGACGACCGCTTTGTTCAAAGCCTCCCTGGACCTCAAGTGGCCTGAACTCTTTACATGAACACCACCCTGTACTTAACTCCATGTCCCCCTACATGGCCTTGTTATTTGCTTTTGAGCCAAATTAACTAACTAACTAACTAACTAACTAATTGCATCGAAATCGAAGAACCCATCTTGCATGCCATTTGATATTATTTTAATCATCTTCCTTGCGCATTTTCATTTTACTGACTAGATAAAAAGTCTGTGCATTTCATCTGCTAATGTCAAAGTAAAACAAGTGTTGTACGGATGATGCTGCGATCCAGAAATACATCTACATAGCTGTCCTGTTTCTTTTTCAAACAGACATTTTTTTTCCTTAATGTCAGCCAGTTCAACAGATGTTTTGATTCATGGGACCATCTCTCCTACTCATTTGGAGCCGATTCCACAAGGCATTATTTGTTCACTCGTTTCGCATATATTTTTAATCATATATATATGTAGACACACACACACATATATATAATATTAGGGAGTATAACTCCAAACTTACATATTTGCATAATAGTGGTTTTATCTCTAATTTATATTTTATATATATTATATATAATAATATATATATATACACACACAGATAGATACATAGATACATATATATACATATATATACATACATACATGTATATATACATACATATATATACATACATACATATATATACATACATACATACATGTATATATAAATATATATATATATATATATATATATACATATATACATACATACATACATACATATATATATATTTATATATACCATGTATGTATATGCAATCCTTCTTTCCTGAGCGTCCAATAATACTTTATTTGCTCCGCGTCCTTGCGTTGTTGTTTTTTGCTTTTGTTTTCTTGTTTGGATTAACTATATATATATATATATATATATATATATTATATATATATATATATATATATATATATATTCCTCCAGTGAAAAAATGTATTGTTCGGATTTTCTAAATATGGCTTTTCAGTGTGATTCCCATATTACATTACTATACACAATGATTGATTACTATGTAAATTCACAGCTGATTCCGATAGCGAGTTTACTGTGAAAACTATGATTCTGTGAATCCATATTTTCAACTACTCTTCTACATTTGCATATACGCGCGCGTGCACACACATACTCGCACACATACACATACCTATATGGTTAAGTCCTTTGAATTGCCGTCCTCTCTACACAGCTGGTGTGCTGCCATGGAAAGTGATAACCTAAAGAAATATTTGCATTTTAGCTCATTTGTTTGTGCTTACTATAAGCACAAATACTCGAGTCCTTTTTGCATACTGTAAACTATACTATCAAGAATGAAATCTGCACTCATCAACGGTACACGCGTTCGTGGAATACTTAGATAACTCTCACACTAATTGAACGAGCAGGTTGACCACTTGCACGAATTATGTGCCTCTTAAACTTTTGAAAAAAAAAAAAAAGCTCATACATATACACAGACACACATTCACTGACACAAGCACACATACACATACACACACATTAATATGCATTTATGTATGAATGGGTGGACGGTTCGATATGTAAGTGGTAGGATGATGGACGGATGAATGACTATGAAAATACGAAAAAAGAGATCCAAAGAAACAGTTGAGACTGTTCTTACTTCTAAAAAAATAAACCTTCACGTAAAATTACATGTCATTATTATTATTAGGTTATAGAGACATAAATTCTAATCTTTCTCAGTTTTTCGTACCTGAAATTTGCACAATACATACATACATACATACATACATACATACATACATACATACATACATACATACATACATACATACATACATACATACAAAAATACCCTGATGTTGATGTTGAAATTCCAATGAAAGAGCTTTGGATCTAGGTTAGAAACCGGTTCTACATACATGATGTTGTAGCTAGGACACTTTATAATGAAATCTTGAAATAAACTGAATAATGACATACATACATACACATACATATATAGACACATTCATACGTATATATATATATATATATATATATATATATATAGATATATATATTCGTGTGTGTTTGTATACGTGTATGTGTGCGTGTGTCCGTGTATATCGAATACTATTTATGTGTGACCGCTTGGTCGTTTGAAACTGATTGTTGGACAAAGTGAAAAACTATTGCCGGTCCATATCCAGAGATAAAAATCCAATGAGCATGTGGTTATTCGTAGTTAGCAATATAAGGATTTCCGCCCATCCTCTCTCTCTCTCTCTCTCTCTCTCTCTCTCTCTTTCTCTCTTTATGCTATATTGATTATGGGGCTTTTGCTTTGGGTTTATTTTTTAACACACTACAACTATGTGAGCCCGAGAACGAATTTTTATCGACCTACATAAAGCATAAATGAGTAAAACTAAAGGATATAAACTTCAAGTTACAAGTTCTTACATTGGATAGACTAGTATAACACTCCCACATAAGCTCACAAATTGCAACATGATGCATTACACACATACACGAAATAAAATTTGATAGGGAAATACAAGCGGAAAATACGCACTTAATATAGTATTGAATGGATACCCGACTCTTATCGCAATACAATGCTAAATTAACACAAACATATATATATTTTTTTTTACTTGTTTCAGTCATTTGACTGTGGCCATACTGGAGCACCGCCTTTAGTCGAGCAAATCGACCCCGGGACTTATTCTTTGTAAGCCTAGTACTTATTCTATCGGTCTTTTTTGCCGAACCGCTAACTGACGGGGACGTAAACACACCAGCATCGGTTGTCAAGCAATGCTAGGGGGACAAACACAGACACACAAACATATACACACACATACACATATATATTATACATATATACGACAGGCTTCTTTCAATTTCCGTCTACCAAATCCACTCACAAGTCATTGGTCGGCCCGAGGCTATAGCAGAAGACACTTGCCCAAGATGCCACGCAGTGGGACTGAACCCGGAACCATGTGGTTGGTAAGCAAGCTACTTACCACACAGCCACTCCTGCACCTATATATATAAAAAAAAATAACTCTTTACTACTTACATAAAATATGTAAAACCTGAGGATCAAAATTTGAATACGGCATAGATCAACATGTGGCTGCGGATACATGATACAAATAGACAAAATGCTTTTAACAGTCTACATGAATTCAGTCACTATATAGGTTTCAAATTTTGGTACAAGACCAGGAAGCACAAGGGAAGGAGAATTCGATTCTATCGCCCCCAGTGTTTAAGTGGTACATATTTTTACGACCTTGAAAGGTTGAAAGACAAAGAATTGAAACTCTGAACATAAAGACGTACGAAAAGCCGCGAAGCATTTTACTCGGGGTGCTATAGATTCTGGTAGCTACCCGCTTTTAATCAGTCATCATACATGACATGACACAAACGCCAAATATATTCAATTCAGTTCCTGAAAATGAGAATGTGAATGGCTTTAAATGTCGGATGTGAATTTGGGAACTCCGTTGTTCCAAACCAAATGAAATTAAGACCTACATCAAAAAAGATATAATTTGAAAATAGTCA
>NC_042997.1:103182097-103207097 GCF_006345805.1 Octopus sinensis | reverse complement strand
TTTTGGCAAGGAGCTTCGTGGCTCAGAGGTAATTTTAGAAGCGAAAGGACATCTGATATATTTTTCTAGGTCGATGATCGTCTTATGTATTTTTGTGATTATTGATAAACGATTTTAAATTAGTATCAGTAGATGCTTTGTAGATAGTGTTATCCTGAATAGCATTTGCATGAAGTCTGTAAAGAAAACAATATAGGATCCTTGTTAAATGTATGAAACGTTAGATGTCAAAGAGAAAGGGCATATTATTGCCTGACGTAATATTGATTTTTGTCTAACCTAAATTACTTATGCTGATAAATCATTACGTAAGACCGATAAATGATAAAGGATTTGGTATATGAAGCTTTTATGTTCGATTTATTCCACTATTGTTTTAAACTTTTAGTTCTTTATTTTTATTTTTAATTAGCATTATTATTCCTAGGTTGGTGAGTAGATCGCATCAGTAAAGCGTCTGAAAAAAAAAAACTTACACCATTTCTCCTCGGTTGCTTACTTTCCGAGTTCAAATCCTATCGTATTAGCCTAACCTTTCACCCTTTCAGTGTTGCTAAAATATAGTACCAACAAACACAATCAAAGGCGTGATCACTCACATTTGGATATGTCTCCGTTGAATACGAAGGTGATAATCAAAGAGAAGACAAACGGCATTGTGCTGATGAGAAAGGGAATAAAAGTATTTCACCACAAACCACCAGAAGGCAAGTGGCTATTTCCTTTGCATGTGAGTCGGAGTGTACTATGCATGGATAAGGTACCAACCCAACTCTATTTTGTGGCCACGAAATCACCAAGTACGCGATTTTTTCTCTCACTACCTCACCAATAATGGGTTTCTGCAGTGATGAAATATCGATAAGCTTACTAAGGGTCTGAGAGAACGATAACTTTCTGATTAATTTCAGGTCATTGAATTTAGATAGCAATCAATGGGAGTGAAGCTTCCAATAAGAATTTGCACTCGTTTTGGGGGAGTCGTTCATTCGGCTCGTATCGAGTGAAGTGAAAATTTTTCAGAAAGGCCTAGATCTCGAATTAACACTCTTTTGGATTCACAATACAAGTATGTGTTGCCGACATGAGCAGCTGTTAGGGTAATTTTTCAACGTTGGTGGTAGTTTAAACTATATTCTGGGTCGAACGGCCAGACATATTTGGGCATCTGCACATTTCCCAAGACATTGTGTTGTACTAGAGCTTGACTTGTGTGACAATAGCAGAAGAGAAAAGTGTAAAAACCTCCCACACTGCACAAACAGTTCTAAATACCTCACTGCTATTTAATTGATTTTCCAAATGCACTGAAGGGAACTTGTATAATTTCAGTGAGTAATGCATTTCAAATTCAGATTGGATATTTATTAGGGTAGTGAAAACAGATATTGGGTGCCGACATTTGAGGATATTTAGGTACACACACCACAAGTTTGTGTTCTGTACAGTCAACTCAGAGTTGCTACAATACTGGAGGCTGAACGCATTGTTTCAAACATGGAAAGTTTACCATAGCTGAAACAACGAGTTAATGAAATGTTAAGCGGCAAGGACCATCATAAAAAGTGTGTGGTGGATGAAGTTAATAGACAAATTAGATTAGAATGTCTAGGTTTAGTAAATACCTAGTGTTAGTAAACATTTACTTAGTGAGTGGATTTCTAGGTAGACTAGAAGAATACTTGACGAAAAAATACCCCATTAACCTACGTGCTAGCATCTATAAAGACCCCCTGGCTATATCTGCGAGGCTAATAATGTGTTAATACACGAAGACACTGAAAATTTTGATGAATCCAGCAACATAACTAATAAATAGCTTTTAACAGGTGTTAAAAATGAAACACATTCTACCCTAACCTGTTGAGGAGAATGCTGGACGCAGTAGACTGCAAAATCTTAAACAGCTTCATTTTAGTTACGGGATGTTGAGTGTTTGTGCAAGGGCTTTTGTTTTCTGATAAGGAAGGCGAGCATTATTTAAACACATCAAACTAGTTCATCTTGATTTGTAAGTAGCAGTATATCGAGCTGCACTTCTGAAGAAGGACACAGAAAAAGAGAATATGGGGGATCATTTCCGGCCAATAATGATACTTAAGTTGTTAAAGATTCTAGTCATGGCACTAGCAGAGCGGTTGGCTATGTTTTGTGACCGCTCAGACCTGTGCTAAGCCTGCCAATTACACTTCATACGTCATATAGTAAACAGAGGTGTACGTAGATATATCTTTAGGGGTGTACGTAGATATATCTTTAGGGGTGTACTGATCAATCTAAAGCATTCGACAGCATCAGTATAGCGATTACCACCACGACATAACAGCTGCCCCAAGCGCAGCCAGTTTCTGTCACTTCAGCGATTGGATCGCTTCTATAGCAACACCTGCTAGGGGATCTTAAGAGGCTCCCTACTGGGACCGCTCAATCTGCTTAGGATTTCTCAACGGTTCTCTACGTTATAAATCTTTAGTCCTTGCTACGGAAGCAATATGAACGGAAGGGAATTCCGATCGAAGTGGAATACAAGAGAGTGGAATACGTGGATGACACCACCATTAAAAATCAAAGTAGAGAAATATGAGGATATCCATGGAACAAAGATTAGAGCTTGGTTTCTCGAAGGAGAAATCATCACCACCCTATGTTATCACCGTAATGTAAAATACTTGGGCTCTGGTTCTTTCCAGACTTCAGGTTGCAGAGGAAACAGAGAAGTTTTTTGAGAAATGTGGCTAATCTCATGCAGAGACAGGCTGAGAGGAAGGTATGTTTACAATACGTAGTGAAGATGACGAATGCCTATGTCAAATTATCGGAGATATCCTGGCCGACAAGCCTTGATCTAATCGATATCTAACCAGATTTAAGCCATTGTTCTTTTGCTTCTTGTAGGTCAGAACCTGCTATACATTGTGAATGTCACCAAGTCGTTTTCCTTTCACAAAGATGCAAGGTAATTCTCTTACGCTCGGTGGTTACAGGGTTACCAAAAGTTACTGAAAATAGTTTTGTTCTCCTTGATCATTAACGTTTTTAAGTACCACTTGAAGTGACAAATAAAGCCTATTTTCAGAAAAGTAGGATGAGTAATAATTCTAGTTTAGACAAGAACTTCAGTTTCACCAAGGGATTAAAGTAGAAAGAAGGTATGTGGAAGGAAGGATGGTCAGAGTTTTGATTCTGTCTTCCAATAGTTAAGGGCTTCTAGCTTAGCTGGCAATTAAATAGATAAATAGTAGTATTGTTTGTCGGTTCTTTTAGGTGAATGGCACAAGCAGAATAATGCCGAAGAAAATTCCTTGAAAAGTTACTTGTCTTTATATCCTGAGTTTATATTCCACCAGCAAAATGATTGCATCGATTTAATCATCTGTAATCTTTACTTTGAGTGAACCTACCTTATAAATTATTATCTTACACGTCCAGTGTAAAATAAGGAAGACCATGTGTATTTTTCTTTTACTTTTCATCAGTTTGGATTATCTCAGCAGTAAGAAAACTAATATAAAGTTCACACATTAACGATAAGATAGCGAGTTAAGTGGAAGAGACTCATTGGGTTAACATTATGGTTAGCAGTTTTTGTCTCTATCAGGTAAGTAGCAATTGCGAAAGCCGTAGCAACAATGGACTGATTCTGTCGAGTCCACAAGTAAGAATAGCAACGGTAGCAACACCAGTAAAACGAAAGAGGTGAGCAACTATCGTTGACAACAGTGGCAAAACTAAACGTGGTTTGGAGCGTTTCTAAAAATCAAAGTCGTTTGCTGAATGACCCCTGTTCTCTTGACTTAACTGTTATAAACATTAGCGAAAATATGTTTTCCGCACATAATTATTCGCTTTCATTCCCGCTGAGTACGAGATTTATGATCGGATGTTATCACGAACTTCTCTCATTACTCACAGAGAAGCAAAGTGGTGCTAAAGACTGATAAGATATATGAAGTAAAGGAGATTCTAAACGGCGACGCGTGACTAGTGTCGTCTTTCTGAACTTAGATTAAATATGCCACTCCATTCGTTCATAATTCGGTTGCCGTGTACCACAAATGTCAGCTGTTTTGAAGCAGTCCCAATGTGTGAACCGGAGAGAAGTCGCACTGCTGAACAAAGACGTGAACAAGGCGATTAAAATAAAATTATTGAATACAAAACATTGAAGCATTTAATGACTTATCTTTATGTTCTGAGTTAAAAACTCGCCATGCTGGTAGATTTTATCTTTCATTTTTTTCAGTTTCAATAAAATAAGTGTCAGTTAAGTACGATGATCGATTCAATTGACAATTTTTGAACATTTGTTGTTATTAGCTTTTACATGTGTTCTGCTTTTCCGAGGTTAGCTAGAAATATAAGGTAGAAAAATGATTTTGGTTATCATAATTATTCATTAATAGCTGTTTTCCTTAAATTGTACTTTAACCAATTATACATGGAATACTTTCTAGAGAGTTGTTCCATACATTCTTTTCTAACTGAACTCAAGTAATCTATGCCAACAGGGATGTTACAACCCATTTGTAGGCGGTGTGGGGGGTCAACATATGCATTTTTAGTGGCCATGCACGACACATCATGGGCAAAACGATATTATCTTTTATAACAATACCAAGGGAGTCAACAGTCATTCCTCTATATGTATTACTTCATATATCAGTAAACAAGTTTATCTAGCATTATGAAGGTCTTCCATAACTGAAGCTAGAAAGAATCTGTTTACTTTCTACGATGTTGTTTTCGTTCTGTTCCTCAGTTCTGCTGTTGATGTCATGTCCAGCCATTCTAAAGTCAAGTTTCAGTCGAAAATCACTACGATCTTGAATAAAAGATTTCCTCAGTTAATTCGTCTGAAGATTAACCAGTTATTAAGCAGGACTGATAGTTGTATCTCCAAAGTTGGAGATAGCATTCATCGTATTTTCGATAAATAGCCTCTCACGCCAAATCTGCGGTTTGTTGCTTCGAGTGATGTATGTATGTATGTATGTATGTATGTATGTATGTATGTATGTATGTATGTATGTATGTTAGTATGTATAAACATTGTTCTGGTTATGCTCAAGCATCTTCTACGTACACAACGCACCACCAGGAATCAAACACGACTTTACGATCGTGAGCCGAATACCAGCAACCACTAAGCCATGACCCTTAATTGAAGAATATAAAACCTTAGTAAATACCAAATTTTAAACAAATTTGCTTCTGCTACAAAGTTGGGTCATAGTTTTTTTATATTTCATTTTAAAAGTCACTATAATGTATGTTTAAGGTCGTGAACAGGCAGAATCGTTAGCACGCTGGGCAAAATGCTTAGTGGTATTTCGTCTGCCGTTACGTTCTGAGTTCAAATTCTGCCGAGGGCGACTTCACCTTTCATCCTTTCGGGGTCGATAAATAAAGTACCAGTTACGCACTGGAGTCGATGTAATGGACTTAATCCCTTTGTCTGTCCTTGTTTGTCCCCTCTCTGTTTAGCCCCTTGAGGGCAATAAAGAAATAGGTATTTCGTCCGTCTTTACGTTCTGAGTTCAGTTAGCGCCAAGGTTGATTTTGCCATTCACTCACTCAAGGTCGATAAAATAGACAATTCCTTAAAATAAGTAGCAATTTGAACACTGGAATCTATGTGAGTGACTTCCTCCCTCGAAATTGGTGGCTATGTACTAAATTTAAAATCATTATAATGTGCATGTGTGCGATAGTCTCCCTCTCTCTCTCTCTCTCTCTCTCTCTCTCTCTCTCTCACTCTCTCTTTCTCTCTCTCTTTCTCTCTTTCTCTCTCTCTCTCTCTCTCTAAATATATTTATATATATTGAAAAAGAAGAGGAGAGAAATATAGTACGCTATAACATTAATGCAAAACAGGAATATTTTTGTTTCTTATTTCTTTATTGCCCACAAGGGGCTAAACATAGAGGGGACAAACAAGGACACACAAAGGGATTAAGTCGATTACATCGACCCCAGTGCATAACTGGTACTTAATTTATCGACCCAGAAAGGATGAAAGGCAAAGCCGACCTCGGCAGAATTTGAACTCAGAACGTAGCGGCAGACGAAATGCCACTAAGCATGTATGTATGTATGTATGTATGTATGTATGTATGTATGTATGTATGTATGCAAATATTGTGCAAATTTCAGGTACGAAAAACTGAGAAAGATTAGAATTTATGTATCTATAAACTAATAATAAATAATGAGCATGTAATTTTACGTGAAGGTTTATTTATTTAGAAGTAAGAACAGTCTCAACTGTTTCTTTGGATCTCTTTTTTCGTATTTTCATAGTCATTCATCCGTCCATCATCCTACCACTTACATATCGAACCGTCCACCCATTCATACATAAGTGCATATTAATGTGTGTGTATGTGTATGTGTGCTTGTGTCAGTGAATGTGTGTCTGTATATGTATGAGTTTTTTTGTTTTTTTTCAAAAGTTTAAGAGGCACATAATTCGTGCAAGTGGACAACCTGCTCGTTCAATTAGTGTGAGAGTTATCTAAGTATTCCACGAACGCGTGTACCGTTGATGAGTGCAGATTTCATTCTTGATAGTATAGTTTACAGTATGCAAAAAGGACTCGAGTATTTGTGCTTATAGTAAGCACAAACAAATGAGCTAAAATGCAAATATTTCTTTAGGTTATCACTTTCCATGGCAGCACACCAGCTGTGTAGAGAGGACGGCAATTCAAAGGACTTAACCATATAGGTATGTGTATGTGTGCGAGTATGTGTGTGCACGCACGCGTATATGCAAATGTAGAAGAGTAGTTGAAAATATGGATTCACAGAATCATAGTTTTCACAGTAAACTCGCTATCGGAATCAGCTGTGAATTTACATAGTAATCAATCATTGTGTATAGTAATGTAATATGGGAATCACACTGAAAAGCCATATTTAGAAAATCCGAACAATACATTTTTTCACGTGGAGGAATGTATATATATATATATATATATATATATATATATAGTTAATCCAAACAAGAAAACAAAAACAAAAAAACAACAACGCAAGGACGTGGAACAAATAAAGTATTATTGGACGCTCAGGAAAGAAGGGATAGCAAATACATACATGGTATATATAAATATATATATATATGTATGTATGTATGTATGAATGTATATATGTATGTATATATATATATATATATATATATATATATATATATATATATATATATATATATATATATATATTATATATACATGTATGTATGTATATATATGCATGTATATATACATGTATGTATGTATATATATGTATATATATGTATATATATGTATGTATATATATATGTATCTATGTATCTATCTGTGTGTGTGTGTGTGTGTATATATATATATATATATATATATATATATAAAATATAAATTAGAGATAAAACCACTATTATGCAAATATGTAAGTTTGGAGTTATACTCCCTAATAGTATATATTTTCGATAAATAGCCTCTCACGCCAAATATGCGGTTTGTTGCTTCGAGTGATGTATGTATGTATGTATGTATGTATGTATGTATGTATGTATGTATGTATGTTAGTATGTATAAACATTGTTCTGGTTATGCTCAAGCATCTTCTACGTACATCCTCTTCCCAGCCTTTCGCAAAGCAGGAGACTGAATAATGCCACACCTATACCACGAACAATTGGCGGAAGAAAAGAAGTGGTCTAACTGTACCAATTTCTTCTACTTCTCTTGTGTCAAACTCACTAGACACACTTTGGAATCCCTGCATCGATGTCACTGCCAGAGTTGCCACCCTCTCAAAACTTCGGGCGGAAACCCCTCACCAACTAGACTCTCGCTTTTCTCAAACTGCCCACCGGCGCCCTAACAGTAACAAAAATTTGACCGCATTCAGCGATGATGTGGCTACTGCCTTGAGGTCCCTTCCTGTGAGTTGCAATGGTGGAGTAGATTGTCTGAAACACAGCCACCTCAGAGATTTCATCTTTTCACACTCCTCCGAGGCGGGAGCACGTTTGCTGCGATCTATAACACTGCTCTAACAGATAGTCTTCTTCGTGCGAGCTTCTTCTGCCATTTCTGATTGCGTTGAAGAAGAAGGATTAAGGCATCCTTCAAATAGGAGTGGACAACGCCTTTCGATGACTTGAATCCAGGATAGCATGTAGTTCAATGAGGAATGACTTGATCGAGGCACTAAACCCTATCCAGTTGAGGCTTGGAGTGAAGTGTGTAAGTGTAGTTTCAGTCCATGCGGCCTGACACTACATACAGCATACATCTCCATCGTCACCTTACCCCTGTCGAAGCTGGATATAAAAAAAAACGCCTTCAACAATGTTAGGTGGGACCACATCTTGGAGATGTATCTAAGACGTGCTCCCTCATTACACCCATATGCATACCTCTTCTATGGAACATCCAGCACACACATGGTTACTGACAACAGGATCATTTCTTCCACAGATATCCAACTGGGTGACTTTATTGGTCCGCTTCATTTTTGCGTTCGCTGTCGATGATGTAGTCCGATCAGTCCGCCCCCACCTCCACTTTCAGTATCTGGTATCTGGATGGCGCAACCCCGGATGGCTTGGCTGAATCTATTTGGGCAACTTCAGCAGGTCATCCCAGCCCTAAAGCTTCTTGGGCTTGAGATCAACCCGTCCAAGCCAGAGATGATATAGACATGAGCTATGATGAGGCTAAATTTCTTGGGGCGGGGGCTTGGCTGACACCAAAGGACGCTGTTAGCATTCTTGGCTCTCAATCCTTTTAAAAGCCATAACAGAGTGTCAAGAGACCAAGCTTGAGGACTTGTCTGGCACGACTGAGAGATTGAACCTCATTGACATGCACCCAGCACTCAAACTCTTGAGGAATTGCTTTTCCCTGCCTAAGATTCTTTTCTCACTACGCAGTGCGCCATATCGTCCTCTCTAAACTGAAATGATGTGCAATGTCAGGATTGACAGTACCGGCTGGCAACAGACTAAACTACCAGTTAAATCCGGTGTCATTGGCCTACGTTCCGCATTGGACCTAGCTCTGCTGGTTTATCTTTCCCCAATATCCTTCATCCACACCCTCATCGGCGAGATACTTCGCGAGGTCGCTGAACTCGATGTGGCCCAGGATTCAGAGACAGCTCAAGCTGATGATACCGTTGAAGGCCTTGCCGTTCCCCAGAATACAGATGTCTAATGTTATTGGGACGATATCAAATAAAATTTGTATTCAGACGGAATGAGACATACTTAGATCAGCACAGCGTCGCCTTCCTCAGTTTTGCTTCACAACCAAGAAGGCGCAGGGATCCATTTCGTGCCCTCCTTTTCAAACAGTACCCTTCTTGATGATGAGTGTACTTGTATCCGAGTGGCCAAGCGCCTTGGTCTCCATATGTGTGAGCCGCACAAATGTCGTCGTGGAGCGGTAGTCGATGAATTTGATCTGCATTCATTATCCTGCAGCCATAGGGCTGGCCTGGTCCTCGCGACACGCTAGTCTGAATGACATAAATAGAAGGGGCCTCGAATCGGCTGCTTTCTCGTCACAACTGGTGCCAATAGGTCTTGACCTTAGAGATGGCAATCATGTCCGCGATACACAGTTAAACACATCATTTTCCCAGGAGTATCCATTTGCTATTTAATGCCCCTTCTTTTTCATTTTTCTTTGTTACCCTGATGGCGTAGGGGTGTTTTTTTTATCTATAATTTGTTATTTTATACTTTAACGCATTTTCTTTTCTTCCAGTACAAATATGCTGTAAATAGAATTTTAAAATGCTCGATTTATTCACAAAAGATTGAGGTCACTATATATTGCAACTATCTTTCGCTCGGTCGGTTAATGGGATCAATTTATGACGTGGTTATAACTATTATCCTGTTCCGCTTCTGTAATTCTGCAGTAATATTACCTTTATGTATTCTTAACCATTAAAAATTAAAGAATTGCTTGTTATGCCTATTATGAAACATCATATCGTTATCATATATTTTTTGTTAAATTGCAGTCAGCGAGAAATAAATATCTGATAATTACGTACGATTATATTATCTGGGCAACGAAAACATGATATAGCGAGTAAGATCAAGGTCTTTAATATTTACTTTTCATTTTTCAACCAGGAATGAAGTCAGTGACTGTGGCCTTTAACAATCCTCCTAGACTGGTAGAATTGAAGGGGTAAGGTATCCTCAAACTCGAGACCAATTCCAATTAGTTATAACAGAGTGAACTCTGATACGAACACCCAAAGTTGCAAATTGTGGTGTTAAACGGACTGATAGATTAAACGTACCAGCCAAGGACACCATGGGAGAATGTGTACTTAGAACGCAAAGAGCTGGAGTAAATACCCAAATACCGCAAAACATTCGAATTTCGTATTGTTCCGCAATTCTAGCGCTCTAGATTGATACCATTTTTATTAACCCCTTAAAAGATAAAATGTTAAGCTCGGATTTAAACTCAATTTAAACTAAGCATCAGAATGAATACTGTGTGGAAGTGTGTACCACGCTTTAAAGGCTTTGCTAAGTCGCCACTTTAGTTAGACTGGATGTACGATTTTAAACTTCATATTCTCTTTCTCCCCTCTCCCATTCTCTGTCTCCCCTCTCTCTTTCTCTTTCCCCTCTCTCTCTCAAAATTACAGCCAGACTAAATTTTTTCTGGTGGATAACTGGATATCTAACATTTAATACTAAAGTTTTATCGTTTTTCATTCGTTTCTTAATCATTACCTCACAATTTGTGTCGCTCCAACAGGTAATAGATATATTTAGGATTGGCCACCGACTTCGCTATTATTATATATACTCGGGAATAGGAAAGAAAGTATATGAAAGAAATCTAACATATATTTCATAGTACGTAGTATATAATATTATTTGTCACGGTAGTTTCTGTAGCAAGATTTATTACATTTCTATTTATTATTCTTTCTATAAACCATGTTTATGATTTTACAATTTGCAGTCAGTGAGTTGTTATATAAATGTCTGGTAATATTAAGAAGTAGAAACGATGATTTAAGTTACCAGAGTAAATACTTATTATTTAGTCTTATTCTTAATGATCTAAATTCAAGTCATGCCTGGATCGGTTTTAGTTTTATTCCTCTAGCTTCAATTAATACATGGTATATATCAAATACATACAACTCCAGCAAAATTTTATCACCAAATAAAGCGTATACTTAATTACTCTTCTGCATAGTGGTATTTAACGTTAATTAATGTTAGCGTAATTCGCAGTGTTAATTAATGTTAATTTCTGTTTTTCGTAGTTCGCACAGGGAAGAGGAATGTTAGCTAAATGTATAGCCAACTATCGGTAGAATTTTGTTATTAAGCATTTTATAAGGACAGTGAATTGAAAACTCAGCAGAGAACATTAATGCAGTTATATTCTGAATCCAAAGACTGCCGAGCTGACTTTGCCGCTGTTGTGAATAAAAGCAGAAGTCAAGAGTTGTTTCTCTCTTACAATGTGTGGTTTTGTGTCAATGCAGTGAATAAAAAATTTCTATAATATTTGAAACCAGACAAATTACATTGTTTAGCATACAGTCAAGGGTGTTTCAACGTGAATTAGCAACATCACCATAGCTTTGCGAGTTCTCCAATTCAAAATGAATTTCAATTTCGCTGAGAATCACCACCATTTCAGAGCTGAATTATTTCCTAGTCCTGAAAATGAAAAGTTGTTTCTATGATTAAGTTTTGGCAATGTTTATACGTACGTACATACATACATACATACATACATACATACATACATACATACATACATACATACATACATATACATACATACATACATACATACATACATACATACACACATACATACACACATACATACACACATACATACACACATACATACACACACATACATACATACATACATACATACATACACATACATACATACATTACATACATACATACCAACTGCCTAAATATCAATCTTGAAAAATTAGGCTTCTCGAAACTATAAAGAAGATAGTCGACAGATCCAATCCATCACAGGAACTATAAAAATCTATAAAACTTAAGTTTATCACTTAAGTATATATGAGAATGTCTAGATATGCAAGTATATGCATGAGAAGACATACAAATATGCACGTATACATACATAAATACAAAAATACCCTGTTGATGCTGAAATTCCAATGAAGGAGCTTTGGATCTAGGTTAGAAATCGATTCTTTCTCTATTGGCAAGAAATCTTGAAATAAAACTGAATAATGACATACATACATACATGCATGCATGTATACATACATACATACATACATACATACATACATACATACATACATACACACATACATACACACATACATACACACATACATACACACATACATACACACATACATACATACATACATACATACATACATACATACATACATACATACATACCAACTGCCTAAATATCAATCTTGAAAAATTAGGCTTCTCGAAACTATAAAGAAGATAGTCGACAGATCCAATCCATCACAGGAACTATAAAAATCTATAAAACTTAAGTTTATCACTTAAGTATATATGAGAATGTCTAGATATGCAAGTATATGCATGAGAAGACATACAAATATGCACGTATACATACATAAATACAAAAATACCCTGTTGTTGATGCTGAAATTCCAATGAAGGAGCCTTGGATCTAGGTTAGAAACCGATTCTTTCTCTATTGGCAAGAAATCTTGAAATAAAACTGAATAATGACATACATACATACATGCATGCATGTATACATACATACATACATACATACATACATACATACATACATACATACATACATACATACATACATACGTACGTACGTAAGTATGTATGTATATATGGTACTGATGATACCTCCAGTTCCTTACTGGTAACGAACCATAAGAACCTAACCATCCCAGTGTTAAACACCAACTGTAGGGCAGGCAGGAAAACCTACAATTGCCAGCTGTCTCAACTCTGCTCTCTTAGAGGTTTTTGTCTATGCAAAAATGTAGTTTACAACTGCTGACTCTCCAAGCAAGGGTCTATACCGGCGGCACAGTGGATTTCAAGTATAAAAGGGAGGTGATCGCACCGAACGGTGGCTGAAGTGAGAGGGGAAAAAGAGAAAGATAGATAGACAGAGAGAGATACAGAGAGAGAGGGGGCAGAGAGATCAGTAGATTCTGAGCAAATGTGGTTTTCAAAATGAAAAATAAAACCAACAATTTTATTAAAATCAATTTAAAAAGCTAAAATTGGAACTTAAAATTTTATTGCCATTTTAATTTGGTCCCCCAAATCCGTTTAGAGTTTTGAATACATATAACGATATCCATTGTTTTCGATACTGATATAAAAATATATAATTGTATCAGGCAATCTACTGATATTTCCTTCATTAAACCTGTTTTGGAAATATTCAATATATCGTTACTGTTCGCTTTTGTTGCGAAATGAATAGAGCTTTGGTAGTCTATTTTGTTTTATACTATTGTTCTATTCAGTATTGTTCGATTTAAAATACAAATTGATCAATCCAATGATCCAGCTATATAGTCTTTAGTTTTTCCTATCCATTAGACTAGCTTGCATAGAACAACGAAAAGAAGTGCATTATTGTTGATTACTTATGTCCCTATATTCATTACTTCCTTACAGAAATAATATATATTTTCTTACTGATTTTCAATACGATCTGTACTAAGAGTAACTTTAGCCTTTCCTGTCCTTTATAATGACATTAAAACAGATTAAGTGATATTCTATATCTCATTTGTGTAACGAAAAAAGATAAATTTATTCTTAATTCAATAGCTTAGCTCACACTATGTTTTGTCTCTATCTTATCTAACTCATTTAACATCTAATTATATTTTCCCATATTGCAACGAATATCATGTATTTACAGAAGACGGGTATATAGAATCGTCACCAGTTAATCACTGATACATTTATCAACCTCTAAAGAGTGAATAGTAAAGCTATACTTTAGAGCAAGTTTTCACATTTTTAGCGACTGTTTTGTACATTGGCACATTTGTTGCCGACGCTTATAATCGAATGACTGTATGGAAATATTCCACTGGAACTTATTTTCTAGACTTTGGTTTTATTTTAATAGGGAAAGATATAGCCGTCCATAGCATTGTGAGTGGATTTGATAGACGGAAACTGAAAGAAACCTGTCGTATATATATATAGCTATATATTTATATATATATGTATGTGTGTGTGTGCGTGTGTGTGTGTGTGCGTGCGTCTGTGTGTGCGTGTGTCTTTGTGTCTGTGTTTGTCCCCCAGTACCGCTTAACAACCGGTGTTGGTGCGTTTGCGTCCCCGTAACTTAGCGGTTCGGCAAAAAACCGAAAGAATAAGTACTAGGCTTAACAAAAAGGAGTCGATTCATTCGGCAAAAAATCCTCAAGGCAGTGCCCCAGCATGGCCGCTGTCGAATGACTAAAACAAGTAAAAGATAAAATGGTAAAAGATGTTTCCGGAAATGACGACTGGTTCTTCCGCCCTGAAAGGAAGGGGATAGTAAAGTCAAAGATAAAGGTTATTATGATGTAACTGCAACGACAGAAACAATATTATCTAATGTCAATAGCTGCTGTTCGGTCTCAAGAGAATTCAATGACTCCATCGTTGATAGGGGAATTGTAAAACTTCCTTTAAGCCCCACTGTTGTTCAGAAATTAAATGAGAAGCAGAAAAAGGAACTGGAGGAAGTGCTGGCCGTGGAAGTAATATCAAAAGAATTTAGATGTGGAAATGGTAATCATCGATTGAGAACTGAGTTTAAGTTCGGTATCTTGGACTCAAATGAAAGTCAACGTAATGACATAAAGCTGGATAGTCAGGATATTTCTGGTGTGCATAAGTATCTTAAATGTATTTCGTTTGCATGAGTGTATCAGATACTTGTGGAAGACTAGAATCGTTCAAATGTACTCCTAAGGTACCAGAAGATATCAAATAAATTTTTAACCTTTATTTTTTACTTTTTCCGGTCGCTGGACTGCGGCTATGCAGGGGTACCGCTTTGAGGGGTTTACTTGAGAAAATCCACTCCAGTACTTATTATTTTTAAGTCTGGTACTTATATGGGGTTTTTTTATGCCGAATCACAAAGTTACAGAGACGTGAACAAAAACCAGTTGTCAAGCGGTGGTGGGATCAAGCACAAACAAAGCCACATACACATTTATATACATATATACGTGCATAAATACATATGTGTGTGTGTGTACGCGCGTGTGCGTGTGCGTGTGCGTGTGTGTGTGTGTTAAATTCAGCTTACGTTGAAAGTCAACAAAATTTGCTTTAGAAGTGTTGAGATGTATTGAAAGATACAGATAAGGAAATAATTTTATTCGCAAATGCAGATAATGCTAATAATATAGCATGCGCAGGATAAACTATCCATATTTTGAAGAAAAGTCTGTTGGTGCCAGCCATGAGACTCGAACTCACATCCCTGTGATTACACATCAAGTGCTTTACCATTAAGCTAAACTTTATTTGTTGACCTTCAACGTAAGTTGAATTTAACGTGCGATAGCGACTTATAAAGCTAGATTTATATATCCTAAGTTTGCATAAGAATTTATTGTTCGAGGCAGTTTAGCTTAATGGTAAAGCACTTGACGCGTAATCACAGGGATATGAGTTCGAGTCTCATGGCAGGCCGCCGACAGATTTTTCTGCAAAATATGGATAGTTTATCCTGCTCATGATATATTATTAGCGTTTGAGAATAAAATCATTTCCTTATTTGTATCTTTCAATATGTATATACGACGAGCTTCTTTTTTAGTTTCCATCTGCCAAAAGCTTTAGTCGGCCCGGCACTATAGTAGAAGACACTTGCCCAAGATGCCAACAGTGGAACTGAACCCAGAACCATGTAGTTCGGAAGAAAAACTTCTTGCCACACATTTACGCATGCGCCTTGCAAATGCTTCAAAGTGGAATTTATAGTGTTTCCGCATGTATATAATGGTATTATGAGGATATATATTCGTCAAATAAAGTGAGATAGTGTAAAATATATAGTTGCAGTTATTATATAAATTTACTGAATACGCATTGCTGATATATGTACAATCAACAGAGTTAAGAATCCTGGAAGCTTAACAAATGCTTTCCTGCTGGGAAATTTATCGATTACCAAAAGAATCGGTTATGTGGTAAAAATATGTATGCTCAGCGGCATTTTGTCTGTTTTTACAGATTAAATAAGGTAATATAAGATCCACTTTTTCCTCACTGTCGATAGATTTCTGACGTCATAAAATCAAATCACTTGTCTGCCATGGCTGTTTGTCTTCAATATGTCAACATGAAATTACAACTCAAGGTTTTCTTTATTCTGAGGTATGAGGTATTTTGAATTGACGGAAAGTTTAAAAAAAGGCATAACTGTTACAATAAAGACTTCAAATTCCGCCGCGGCAGACTTTGCCTTTCATCCTTTCAGAGTTGATGCATAAGTACCAGTTGAGTACTGAGTCGATGTATCGACTTATATAAAATTGTAGGCTTTGTATCTACAGTATAAATGATTATTAGTTGTATGACCCGAGAAAGGGCTCGGGTTATTTTTAAAAAAGATGCGGGAAAAGAGGTTATAGTTGAGAATATTTTATTCATAACTATTAAATGTACTGTCCGGTAACATCTGCTATTGGTGCCATGCAACCCATGCAAAATGTCTTATGATCAAGTGGTCAGAAGGGAAGATGTTGATGACTAACCCCCACTCCTAATTCACTAGGTGAGAAAAGCGTGTAGGTATGTAGCAGTGTTAAACATAAAACCTGTCAAACAGTGAAAGAGTTACTCATAGAAATGTCAATGACCAATAATAGCTGGCGGGCAGAAAGGCACTACTAATTCATCTACCTATGGCAACACACATTGTAATGTTCATTTTATAGTGGAGCTATGAAATGAAAAGTTAACCAGTGTGTTGAAGCCGCTGGCGCTCGCTTTTTATTTATTTATTAGTAATATCTTATAAATATCTATCCAGGGTAACTTCTACTACATCCTATGCGTCATAAAAAGAATTAAATCAATTCGGTTTTGATGGGAGCCTGATCTGCTTATACACACACATACGCACGCACACACACACACACACACACACACACACGAACACACACGTATATACATACATATCTATCTATCTATCTATCTATCTATCTATCTATCTATCTATATATATATATATATATATACATATATATATATATATAATATATATATATATATTATATATATATATACATATATAATATATATATATATATATATATATATATATATATATACATACATATATATAATATATATATATGGGGTGGGGTGTAATTGGTTATTCTTTAACTGAATAATTGTGATTCTGTGGTAATATTGGAAGATATATTTTTAATGTTATTGTTTTTGTTGTTCTTGTTATTGTCTGATAAAAACGGTAGAGCGCTGCTGAACAAAAATAATGTGCGCTATTTAGTTACTCTCCATAACGTTCTGATTTCAGATTCCTCTAATGTAGATTTTGCATCTGCATGAATAAATACCGATCTGTTTTACAAAAATAAGTCAAGTACTGGGTTGAATGAATTGACTGTACCCTCTTTCCCAAAACAAATTGTTGTAGCTTTGTTTATGTGTTAGAAGTCTTTATTGTAACAGTTATGGCTTTTTTTAAACTTTCCGTCAATTCAAAATACCTCATACCTCAGAATAAAGAAAACCTTGAGTTGTAATTTCATGTTGACATATTGAAGACAAACAGCCATGGCAGACAAGTGATTTGATTTTATGACGTCAGAAATCTATCGACAGTGAGGAAAAGTGGATCTTATATTACCTTATTTAATCTGTAATCACCCAAAAAATCAAACTTAGAGGCGCCCTGTGTTATCTTTGTTAAGTGAGTTGTTCCGGTAGAAGTGATAAAGCGAATGGAAGCAGATAAGCAGTAGGTAAAATATTTAAGACAAACTATATTATTGATACTGTTACAAAAATTGGAGCGCCCACTCTGTGGGTGATAGTAGTTATAATCAGATCAGAAGCAATTATTTCAATGGTAAAAACGGTATTTATGTCAACAGCAGAAAGAACTGCAACAGTACCAACTGTATTAGAAACTAAAGTTATTGAGATTAGTTATTGAGATTTAGTAAGATAAACTAAATCTGTAACAACGGTGTGGGTTGTAACAAAGTTTGCACCTATACTGCAAGATTTTATGACAGCACCGGAATCATATATATTAGAAGCTACAACGAAAGGAGCAAAATCAGAAATAACGGTAAGAATGACCAGCGGTACTGGCAGTAAGTATGAGAGCATTGGACAACAAATATAAGAACATTGGACAGGCAACAAGTATGAGAGCACTGGGTTCTTGTAGCCCATTTTTTGTTTAAAGTTGTTTGAATTGTTTGTATTTCTTAGAGCCATTCCTCTAAAGAAAAATTAACATTATTATTATTATTATTATAATTATTATTATTATTATTATTATTATTATTATTATTATTACTCTTTACTCTTTTACTTGTTTCAGTCATTTGACTGCGGCCATGCTGGAGCACCGCCTTTAGTCGAGGAAATCGACCCCCAGGACTTATTCTTTGTAAGCCTAATACTTATACTATCGGTCTATTTTGCCGAACCGCTAAGTTACGGGGACGTAAACGCACCACCAACGGTTGTCAAGCGATGTTGGGCGGGGGGACAAACACAGACACACAAACACACACACACACATACACACACATATATATATATATATATATATATATATATATATATATATATATATATATATATACATATATACGTTCGGCTTCTTTCAGTTTCCGTCTACCAAATCCACTCACAAGGCTTTAGTCGGCCCGAGGTTATAGTAGAAGGCACTTGCCCAAGGTGCCACGCAGTGGAACTGAACCCGGAACCATGTGGTTGGTAAGTAAGCTACTTACCACACAACCACTCCTGCGCCTATTATTATTATTATTATTATTATTATTATTATTATTATTATTATTATTGTTATTATTATTCCTGTTGTTGTTGTTGTCGTTGTTGTTTTCGTCTATCACCACATATTACACATCTCTCCCGTAGGTTTGTTGTCATTCGTATTGTAGTACAAAGTTTCATGTTGTGCATTTGTTATCGTTATATAGATAAATTAATCAGGACCTTAGGGAGCTGATTAGTATTTTATCCATCTGTAGCCCTTAGAGGCCAATTTGGAATTTGTTCAGCCTAATACACACCCCAATTTTTGCTTCAAATAGAAAGCTGGCGGACGAGGATTGTTCGTCCTCTAAAAAGAAACAGCCAGTTCTCCGCACAACAGAACAGCGAAATTGTAAAAATCTGTGACGGCATCAGCAGCAATAACGATAACAACAATACAGCTCGTGAAATCTATTAAAGTAACTTTACGTTGCTTTCAGCGCTACCTTCACCATCGCAGGAACAAAAAAAAAAAAAGAAATCAATTACTACAAAATGCAACAATACCAGCGAGAATGCTGCCACCTTCACCGCCATCTCCAGCTGCAACAGCAAAGCAACCACCAGCCACTTTGCCACGAGCATCATTAACGAAGAAATCAAGAACAATGAAAATGAACAATACAAATCTGCAGTTAATTGTTTCGGTGATGCGTCAGCGGCAAGTAAATGAAGAAAATTTTATAAATGAAAATGAATTCAAAAGTGCAAAACGTAAGTTGAGAAAATGTGGGAGAAATGTTGCACTGAATGTCCCAAGATCTGTCCAGCGAAAAACTAATTTGTAGACATTTTTTATATAAAACAATTGGAATAAAAACTAGAATAGAGCAGGAAACACACCAGCAGAACGAAAACATTTTGCAATTTGGAAGAGCAAAACCTATATAGCCAGGGGAAAATATGGAACTATCAAGTAAGGTTCACCACAGGGAAGGAGGCCAAAAATTACTCAACAGCCACCTTACCGAGTGAAGAACTCATCCTCATACCCATTTATCTTAGCCGAAGGATATTCAAAGTAAGAATACTAAATATATCACCAGATATATCAACATCTGCCTGTTGATGGCAGCAGTTTTCTTCCGCATATTCTGAAGATAGAAAGAATACAAAAGCAGAACTGATTAGCACAGGGTATGCAGTTATTAATGCAGGCTGATCAACAAAACAGCGAGTTACTGCAGCATCCACAACAGTAGCAACACCACCAATAACAGCAGCATCGGAAACACTCAAAATTACAACAACAGCTACTTCAACAAAACGGCAAAAGCCTGCTCAAGACGTACCTCTACCCTCTTCGGACTACTCAGATATGTCCTTTGATAAAGGGGACGGTGGTGAGCCTAACTGGCAAACGGTCGCCAAAGCCAAGAGAAGAAAGGGAGAAATGTACACCAACACAAAGTAACTGGAAGATACGAACAAATGGGGGAGATGCCTTTTAGCGACAATGCTCAAACACCTCCCTCAAGCAAACTGACTGTGTCAACATCACCCCAATACTACCACTACTACCACCACAATCACAAACACCACCACCACTACTAGCACAACTTAATTCACATGCACAGCAGTTTGATTATAAATCCCAATACGAACAAAATTGAAACATTATCAATTATATCATCAACTACTATAGGCACGACCAACAAAGCTCTAATAGAATGCATACACAACAATACAGAAATCACTCAGCAATTTCATTATATCGACAACCAGCCTGCCTACATATATAAAGATTATACAAGTAACACAAAACACTCATAATACTTTAATACTATGGGGAAGGGAATTTTACAAAAAACGCTTACAAAATTATTTACAAAGAGCTGCTCGTAGATTCGCCCACATCTAACTAGAGGGATGGGACACCAATTACCCGCCCCTCACAAAACTACTGTAAGTAGCTCTGTCTTCGTTTCCGTCTATTTCATTGTCCAACATGGCGTTGCATAAGATAGGTAGTATAAATGCACGTGACCTGGAGTCGCCTTGGAAACAAGGCCATCTACTCAATGACCTCAGGTCACCAAGTGTAGATATAGTGGCTATCAGTGAAATATACGTGACAAGAGGTAGTAGAGACAAAAACAACGTCACCGCCACCAACTTCAACAAAAACTTAAAAGAGAAGCTAAGTGAAAAAGAACAACTATTTCTTTATTGCCCACAGGGGACCAAACATAGAGGGGACGATACAAATGAAGGAGGGTGGATAAAACGAATAATTTTACAAAAGATGAATAGTTAAAAATTTAAGTTAAAAATTTATATAAATTAGATGGTAACAAACAATGACACATAATGAAGTGGAGGACGGGTTTAGCTTCGACCCTGCAAGCCTCGTGTTACCACTATAACCTTTTGTATAACCTTATGGATATACTATATGGGTTCATTCATTCTCAACAAACTCGCTGCAGCCTTCCATCTTTTTCCATATACATCAGGAGACAGGCATTTTCTCTCCACCCTTATTTCCCTCTTAAGATGATAAATGAGGAAATTAATCAATCCAAACCTGGAGATGAAGATACCTGTCATGATTCTTTTCACGCGGGTCTTCCATACCACTTCTTTCGCCATAGCGACCACCGCGAGGAAACAAGCCTTGCCTTCTTTGTTAAAAGAGGAAGGAGGAACAATCTTTACAATCGCCTCGGAAGACAGTTATACTCTTTCCAGCCGAGACAGCAGGTCTTCAACGTAAACCTACATTTCGGAAACTTTGGAGCATTGCACAATCTTGTGCAGAACGGTTCCCCTGTCCAGCTCGCATCTTGGGCACATGGGTGAACATTGGACAGGCAACAAGTATGAGAGCACTGGGTTCTTGTAGCCCATTTTTTGTTTAAAGTTGTTTGAATTGTTTGTATTTCTTAGAGCCATTCCTCTAAAGAAAGATTATTATTATTATTATTATTATTATTATTATTATTATTATTATTACTCTTTACTCTTTTACTTGTTTCAGTCATTTGACTGCGGCCATGCTGGAGCACCGCCTTTAGTCGAGGAAATCGACCCCCAGGACTTATTCTTTGTAAACCTAATACTTATTCTATCGGTCTATTTTGCCGAACCGCTAAATTACGGGGACGTAAACACACCACCATCGGTTGTCAAGCGATGTTGGGGGGGGGGGCTTGCAGGATCGAAGCTAAACCCGTCCTCCACTTCATTATGTGTCATTGTTTGTTATCATCTAATTTATATAAATTTTTAACTTAAATTTTTAACTATTCATCTTTTGTAAAATTATTCGTTTTATCTACCCCTCCTTCCTTTGTATCGTCCCCTCTATGTTTGGTCCACTGTGGGCAATAAAGAAATAGTTGTTCTTTTCACTTAGCTTCTCTTTTAAGTTTTTGTCGAAGTTGGTGGCGGTGACGTTGTCTGTATTGTTGTGTATGTATTCTATTAGAGCTTTGTTGGTCGTGCCTATAGTAGTTGATGATATAATTGATAATGTTTAAATGCGAGTTTATCACAAACTCGTAAGGCTCCTCGGTAACACTGCCAGGCCAGGGATCCTTAGAAGTTATTCAAGGGTCCTGGCTCGAATGTCCTTCAGGTCAGCTAGTTTACTATCATCGAAACCTAGAGTCTCCCCGAGACCGTCGTCACACTGAGTCTTTACCAACCCTCTATAGAAAGACGAGGTGAAACCCCCGACGCTGGCGTTGTCCGTGTGACAGAGAAGCTTAAGTGCCTCACGACAATCCGCTTGCCAAGCACCCAACTTTGATCTACATTTGAGCCAAGGTTCTAGTTCAATCAAACTATTAAGCTCAAGAAGTAACAACCGAATGAACGGTGACCACACCTGTTCATCATCCAGGTAGAGCCACAGATGCCTCAGACTCAGCGCATGTCTGCACATCAATAACCATAGCAAGGCATCCCTAACACACCCTTTAGCAGATGCTGGCAGCAGACAGAGCGCTTTATAAGAGGACTTCTACCCCTTCACAAAAACCGGAAGAACAGCTGCCCCAACTTGATCAGCCAAGAACGGGGGCAAGGCACGACGGTTAGGTGGTAGGTAATCACAAAAGTGATAAACACTCCTGTGACCTCCACCCTTCCTTTCAGGGATAGCAACCGCTCAGACTAGGTCTGAGTTAGGTGGGTCACCCTGCTCGTCACCTCGCTCCTATTCTTCTCTAGCCTGAGGTCTATACCAAACCAAATCCCTAGAATTTTAACCGGCCCCTCCACCCAACACCCTATGACGGTGTTGGGAGGTATCGTCTTGCCTCTCCAGGTGCCGAGTTGCAAGCCGACTGACTTATCCCGGTTAACTTTTGCTCCTGCCACCGCCTCGTAGTCCTTTCCCTACCCTCTGTAGGTGTAGCATATTAGACACGATGATGGTGATACCATCCGCGTACGCCGAAATCTTATTGCAACCTAGATCGTGTGGGAAGCCTTTCAAGTCCTCCAGCTTCGGCAGTAAGGGTTTGAGCTAACATATACAGAAGAGGTAGAGAGGATATCCTTGAAGAACAGAGCGCTTGATGTTGAACGGCTTCGAGAAGAACCCGTTCACTCGCCGTTGCTGTATAAATCAATGATTCACCCGCGGAAGACGGGCCCGAGCCTGAATGCTGCGGGAAACAACACCAGACAAAAGCTTTGAGCTGGTCTAAATGGACCAGCACCCCACCCTTGCTAGGAGACCCGTTAACCCTCTCTAAGGTTTAGCGTAGAAGGTGGAGATTGTCGTGTATGGATCTACCAGGAACAGCATAAGTTTGTGCCTGCCTGACGATTCCACCTATGACACGCGCCATCCTTTTTACTAACACCTTGGCCTAAATCTTCAATTCTGTGTTAAGCAGAGTAATGGGTCTGAAATTATCTATAATATCCCCCTTGTTTGGGTCCTTTCTAAGCAGCGTCACCACTCCCCGGCTCACAGAACTGGGTTGGTGAAGACGCATACCAGTAGGTGCCCGAACAAGTCTGGCAGACTTAAAAAGCTCGTAGACGAGACCATTTAGTCCTGGCGACTTGTTCCCGCCGCAGTCCTACAAAGCATCCTGCACCCCCGCAACTGTGATCGGCCCCTTACAGTTCTCCGCTTCTCGCCACAAGGGACGTAGCACGCCAGTGAGGAACTCCGCAAGGTACCTCCTACATTCCGGCCCGCCGCCCCTCCCGAAAAAGCAGGGCGAATTGCTCCCGAAAGACCTGACACATCTCGGGTTCGTTTACCAAGTTCACTTTATTATTTATCAAAGACCTTATGGTATCATGATTGCCACGTTGGATAGCCCATCCCTCGGCTTTCATTCATTCCCGTCCCATTGCGCGTTGCTTAGCCCTGACTATGCATCCTTCGTTTTTAGCCTCTAGGTGATGGTTAAGCGCCATTCTCGCAGCTAAAACTCGGGGCATGGTGCCAGATTCCAGTGTTTCGTCTAGGGCCCTTTCTACTCTATTTTTCTTAGCCACTATCTTTTTGCTATACCTAATGGACTCAAATTTTATGGCTCTTTTGAGGACATACCACCATTTGTTGTTAATAATGGTACCACACAATGTCCTCATCACTAACTGTTTAACCCAACTCCTGTACTTCTCATGAGCCAAAAGTGACTTATTGAGTTTGCAGTAGCCGAATCCCTGTCTCCATAACTTATTTAAGTCCAGCCTACAGGTCACAAATTTGTGGTCACTGCAGCTGACATTGTGAAATCGTGGACGACTAACTAGGTTTTTGTCTATTTTTCCAATTAGAATCCTGTCTAAATAAGATCTAGATGACGCATCGCTATTAGTCCATGACCACAATGGAGTGTCTGGGACATCTTGTCTGCACCTATCTACCAGCTGAAATCGACTGAGCAGATTACATAAGCACGAGTTTCCCCTCCTATCAGTAGAGTCACACACAGTCCAAACACCTACTTGGTGTTTCAG
>NC_042997.1:103059597-103179597 GCF_006345805.1 Octopus sinensis | reverse complement strand
TAACATAGCCTGCATTTTGTATTCCATGGTTACGTTTCCACTAATCTGTCCTGGATGTTTTATATAAAATTAGTAAACGTTCAGATCTGCCGAGCCCGCGTTTCTATAGAAATTGTGACAAATAGGTGGAATTCATCGTTCCCTCAACCTTAATGAATGGAAATGCTTTTGGCAAATGGTGTAAACAGTGGCTCTTAAAACGTTAGTAATGCGTCCCCTATATTTCTTCTCAATAATATCAGAGAATGTTATAGTTGATTTGTATATCACCACTTTAAGAAGATACGAACATCTAAGTAGACAGATTAAGCTGGTGACAGATTAAGCTGTGCAGTATCCGTTTTAGATTGTAGGGGGATATCTAAAATGGAAGATTGTCCAAACGTTATTGAAAAGGAGTCTATTGTGTTAATCTACAGGTGGGAAATGTATTTGTAAGGATGGAACATTCTTAAGTATATTAGCAACTATACTCCTGTTGTCGAGCAGTTTAATCATAAAATACTTCCTCCTGATTTTTACATTTTATATCGAAAGTTCCTTGCACACGAATTACTCGCTAAATCTTCATGTTGGTGCGTCTATGAAATTGGAGCGAATGATAGATGACACGCTTTCCTACATTAGCTTGTTACAAGATTCCTTATGTTTAAGATTCCTGTGAATATCTATTCTTGTTTAGTGTTGGGTCGATGAAGCGTTTGCTTTCGCTTTGCGTCAAGTTAAATTTTAGGTCTAACAAGTTAGCTACGTGTATATTGTTATTGTTACTGTCTTGTTATTCGTCCCCGAGGTCAGCTTTGATTGAGGAAATTTATGTGCATTCTAACCATGCACTCCAGCATTTATTGCATCCCTCTAGTTTAAGCTGGTCGCATAATTTGGCAGATATTTCTACCAAATCGAGAGACAATATACAGGTCATCCTGGTGGCCTGTGCTATTTCTAAGGCGGTACTAATGATGATGCCTAAATCGAATTCCTTGAATTTTACTAAAAGTTTCTTTCTCAATCAATTTAAGAGTGTTTATTTTGCTTGAGATTGTTGAACGACCATCTGGATACAGTTCTACTGGATTAGGTACCTTGATTCTATTGTAGCTCTCCATGAACGGCGTTGACGAATTTGTCCGAAAGTCCGGGTCTTTCAATTGTGTTAGCCCCAGAATTTCTAATGATAACGCTCATTGCACCAAGAGTATATTTGCTGATTACTTGCACTTCTCTTGATTAACTAGATTAAGGATAGTTAGATCTGTGATTCTATATATATATAGAGAGTGATATATAGTTTACGCATAGTAGGACGCTTTTAACGATCTTCTATTTTTAGTCGGAAGGTTAATTCTTTCGATTCAATACTTGGGATATCAAGTTTAAATAATATTTCGCAAGGTTAAGGCGGCAAAATGCTTAGGTCGATCATAATTTCGGGGGTCGATAAAATAAGTACTATTCGAGCCCTGGGGTCGATGTAATGGGCTTACCCGCTTTCCCAAAATTGCTAGCCTTGTGCCAAAATTTGAAATCAAAATTTCTCAAGGCTTTAGAATGTTTTATGCCGCTTAGTTTGTTTTCTTTGTTTTCTTTTTTTTTTTTGCTTTGGAAGCTGAGTGGTAGTTTGATATGGTTCCTGTAAGTTTTCAGAGTTATTTCGAAGTATTTCTGAAGAATCGGAATCTCATATTTTTTTCTAGTTGATAAGTTCCTTAATTTAAGGGAAATATTTTCCCTTAGCTCTTCGCTCTCGGTTCGTAGTTAAAGCTCGACATGATCCTAGCGAGTAATATTTTTGGTTTTTGTTTCTAAACTAAATAAAAAGTACTTTATTGTCACTTTCAAATGTATGTACACATACCTTTGAAAATTCATAATAATTTCCAATTTTGGCACAAGGCCAGCAATTTCGGGGGAGGAAGTAAGTCGATTACATCGCCCTCAGTGCTCAAAAATTACTTATTTTATCGCCTCGAATAGTATGAAGGGCAATGTCGACCTCGGCGGAATTTGAACTCAGAAAGTAAAGACGGATGAAATGCCTATTTCTTTACTATCCACAAAGGGCTAAACATAGAGTGGACAAACAAGGACAGACAAAGGGATTAAGCCGATTACATCGACCCCAGTGCGTAACTGGTACTTAATTTATCGACCGCGAAAGGATGAAAGGCAAAGTCGACCTCGACGGAATTTGAACTCAGAACGCAGCGGCGGACGAAATACCTATTTCTTTACTACCCACAAGGGGCTAAACACAGAGAGGACAAACAAGGACAGACAAAGGGATTAAGCCGATTACATCGACCCCAGTGCGTAACTGGTACTTAATTTATCGACCGCGAAAGGATGAAAGGCAAAGTCGACCTCGGCGGAATTTGAACTCAGAACGTAACGGCAGACGAAATACGGCTACGCAAGCATTTCGCCCGGCGTGCTTAACGATTCTGCCAGCTCGCCGCCTTACCTCTGAAAATATATTCATCTATATAAAACTATTTTATTTAGAGACTGGTGACATGAGGTTGTTTAATACCCATGCTTTAAGGGAAGAGATACTGATTCAATTAGAAATTAAAACAACGGAGGCCGGCCTTAATTATTGTTTATCGCTTTTATCGCTGTCGTCACACGTAATAGGCACACGCACTCTTTCAAACTATTTTCCTTATGTTACGATAACAGTGGATCTAAAGTTCATCTGTTATCTATGCTAGTCACTCTGCGTTTTACATGTGGTCTATTGATAAGACTTCTGCAGAGTGAATAACAAACCCAGTGCAAGTTACACTTAACATCTGATAACGAAAAAGGTATTGTGTTCATTTTATCTCCTTAACAGCAAATAGTAACATATTTAGTGGTTGGAAGTCATTTCTATAAAGTTATTAAAAGTGAAAACACTGTGTGTGTATGTGTGTGTGCGTGGGGTGTGTGCGTGTGTGTGTATGTGTGTGCGGTTTGGAATATTTTTCGTTTTAAAATTAGATTATATTAGCGTGATACCTGGTGAGCATTGCACAAGAAGGGGAAAAGCTTTGGCGGAACGGCTTCGATATTTGAACAAAATCAACTGGTTCTAGTAACTTTGCTAACAAACAGATAATCTATCTTATTTCACTTTCGCCCATACAGATTATGTCGAGTGCCCTATATAAAAAATCCGAGTGACTCAGATTAGTTCAGCTGCCTAGCCCGTACCGTACACGTTATAGAGAGTAAGCTTCGAGAAAGTCACTTTCACAAACGAAGATTAGTGTTCGGTTATAAGTGTCACTTATATCGCAAGAGATCCTCTGCGCAGTCATTCAAATTCCTGGAAACATGTACTTCACAGAAAGTATGAGTAATTCTTCTATTTAATATAAAATTGTCTTATTTAACTTGGACATAAAAACAAACATTAATATAGTTAAGGAGTGGCTGTGTGGTAAGTAGCTTGGTTACCAACCACATGGTTCCGGGTTCAGTCCCACTGCGTGGCATCTTGGGCAAGTGTCTTCTGCTATAGCCTCGGGCCGACCAATGCCTTGTGAGTGGATTTGGTAGACGGAAACTGAAAGAAGCCCGTCGTATATATATATATATATATATATATATATATATATATATATGCGTGTGTGTGTTTGTGTATCTGTGTTTGTCCCCCTAGCATTGCTTGACAACCGATGGTGGTGTGTTTATGTCCCCGTCACTTAGCGGTTTGGCAAAAACAGACCGATAGAATAAGCACTGGGCTTACAAAGAATAAGTCCCGTGGTCGAGTTGCTCGACTAAAGGCGGTGCTCCAGCATGGCCGCAGTCAAATGACTGAAACAAGTAAAAGAGTAAAAGAGTAAAAGAGTATATCACTTTTAAGTTATCTATACAGTTTTCCTGTAGAAATTATAGCCAACACTGAAAGTTACATTTCGTATACAAATACGTCTTTCTAAACAATGAGATCGAAGCTAGAAAAAATAGGTAATGAGTGTATATGCATATCTCAGGAGGTATTGCTCCTTCTTCAACACCACACCCAACTCATTAACCACCCACGAACACATTATTTAAATAGTCACTAATTTTTAAAATTATTTTCTTTAAAGTTTTAAATTCCAGTGTTACCTAATGAAGTTTGCGTTTGTATATTTGTATATGTCTGTGCATGTATATGTGTGTGTGTGTGGGTATGTGTGTGTGAGTGAGTGAGTGAGTGAGTGAGTGAGTGTGTGTGCGTGTGTGTGTGCGCGTGTGTGTGTATGAATGCATGTACATGTCAATACTGATATGTATGTGTATGTGTGAATATGTGCAGTATTATCTGTGTGTGTACGTATTTATGTACGTATCTATGTATAAATATGTATATTCATATGTATGTATGTATGTATGTATGTATGAATACGGACACACACACACACACATGTACGTGTGTTGTATACAAGACTTGCTATTTTTTATATTCTACTTTATTTTATTACAGTATATTATAATATATTAGATTATATAATTTATTGCATTATACTATCTTATATACGTATTATTTTTGTTTTGATACACACGCACACACACATATACAAGATGCAATGGATAAATTGTGGCCCTTTTATACTTTTAATTTCGCACATGCGCATTGTTTGTTTTTGATTTTGTCCACTACTCAGTAGGTTCAGTTGGGCACTATCTGTGAGTAAGAGAGTACCACGATGCGATTCCCTCAGCCAGAAACTTGGAAACAACATGCTGTACTGCTTAGCATTCACGACTGAAACACCAATACAAACAGATGGCGAACACACAGAACAACCGTTGGCTTGCCGTGTCCTCAAAACATGTACCAAAAGTGATAAAAATCAAACATGACGGTGTCTGAACTGATCTCTACTGATGGCGAAGTTATGCCTCCATTTATCTTCACACACGGTCACAGACTCAACACAGAGGTCTACATCAAGTGCCTGGTAGAGGTAGTGCTACCCTGGGTCAAGAAGGTGACCTACTGGAAGACCCTATACCTAGCAACAGGACTCTGCACCATGCCACACAAGCAAGAGAACCCAGTCATGGTTGTCAGACAATTTCTGCGACCACATCAGCCCTAATATCTGGCCACCAAATTCCCCAGACTGCAACCCCTTAATTATTATGCGTGGAGCGCAGTTGAGCAAGGGACCAACAAAACTTCTTGTAACACCAAAGATGAGATGAAGGCAAAGATTATGGCAGCATTTACCAACTTGTACAATCAGACCGTCCAGAAGAGTTGCAGGAGATTCTGAAGTCGTGTTTTGGTCGCTGCAATTTGGAAGACGGCTTGATTATTTCCTGACAACTTACGAAATATTTATTCCATCCACTTGAAATTTCCACGAAAGATAGATATTAAATATATCTGAATATGCGCAAAATATCTAGTCTCAACGTTTTGGTAATCTTCTATAATAAATATATCAATACACTTGTTCTTACTGACCCTTATATTATGGCCGCTACTGTATGTGCATTGACGTATGTGTACGTTGATAGGAATTAACTTCACAGTTATGCGACTATACAGATAAATATACAGAAGAATCGACAGAAAAAGCATTTGTGTGTGTGTGTATGTGTCGGTAGGACGTATGGGAAGCGTACATACACGTACATGTGTGCGTGTATATATATATATATTTATTTATTTGGTGGCGGACAAATATATACAAAACAGGCGGCGAATGAAAGACTCCAAAGAGAAATTGATTGATAGCATTTGCTTTCGACACGCGAAACCCATTGCTAAAAGTAATTTACTATTTAAAATTTAGGTGAGATATACGCCTTTCATTGTGCATTTGAAGAACGGCGAATATATTGGCTGTTATCTGCAATAGGATAAAGCTTAGAATCTTAAAGATTATACGAATATAGCGAATGTAAATATATTAAACATCTATATGTGTAAACACCAATATGATGTTAGAGTGAAAGATATCGGAAGAAAGATTAAGAGAACAATGAACAAATAATAAAACACTTGTTCTTTTACAGAGAAATTTAAAACAGACATAAACAAAAATAATCTATCAGTTAATAAAAACATTATAAATTTGTAGTAATTGACACAATGCCACAAAATCTTGAGTGTAGATTTGTAACCGATTAACTCAACTTCTGGTCTTTAATGATATCTAATTTAATTTGCCACCAACTTTTGTAGGAGGTAAATGATAACGTAAAGGAATGTAACTAAATATTTCAAGCAATTTTTGTTTGCTGTTTTGTCACTGATAGACACTATCAATAAAATGAAAACTGCCAGATTTTTATGGAGAAGTGCTGTAATCTGTCACCTGAAGAAAATAATTTTATATCACTGTGAATTCAAGAAAAATTTACCTTTAAGTATAGATTTGTGAAGTGTAAAGTCGGCACTCTATTATCGAAGTATGGAGCATGCTCTGTAGATGAATTAGGAACCGTTTTATCAGTTACTATTTACTCCAAAATAAGGCGGCAAGCAAACAGAATCGAGAGTACGTAGGGCAAAATGCTTAGCGACATTTCGTCCGACTTTACGTTCTGAGTTCAAATGCCGCCGAGGTCGACTTTGTTTTTTATCGTATAAGCACTGAGGTCGATGTAACCGACTAGCTCTTTCCCCCCAAATTTCAGACCTTGTCCCTATAGTAGAAAGGATTGTTTAATCCAGATAAGGCATTGAGCTGGCAGAATCAATGCGCCGGACAAAATACATAGTAGCATTTCGTCTGTCTTCACGTTCTGAGTTCCAACTCCACCAGGGAAGACTTTTCCTGTCATCCTTTCGGGGTCGATAAAATAAGTACTAGTTGAGTACTGGGGTCGATGTAATCGAGTACACAACTCCCTCAAAACTTCAGGCCTTGTGCCAATAGTAGAAAGTATTATTTACTCCAAATCTCGCTTTTGTTCAGTTTAAGTCTTGTTTGGGACAGTAATAATCGGGAGAATTAGTTTTCAGCCTATATTTTATACTAGCATTATGACCCGGTGTTGCCGGGTCATAGTGCTAGTACATGTATATATGTGTATATATATGTGAACATATTACATGTACATCTATATATATACATCTACACATAAAATACAAAATACAAAGTTATATCTTGATATCGCTAGTGATAACAATACTCAAAATATATAACAGACTGGAATTGTAGGCCCGTCTCTTGCAATTTCGATCAATTGTATCTTGTCCTCCCTCTTGTATAGAAGTGTGGCTACAATCCAGCCTACTTCTACTTCTGGGGGGACGTTTTTAATTTTTATCCGAGACGTCCTACATCCCAGATATAAAGGTAAAAATAAAATATTTCCACTTTGCAAGGTTCTAGTCGAGTACTCCCTAGCACGCTCCGTTGACGCGAACCTTGATTCTATTGTGGCGAATTTACCACCTCTGGTTAGATACTTGATATCTTTCATAGTCGCACCAAGACACTTTTCAACGGTGCTTTCCTCCAGGTGTTCAAATCTTTTTTTTCCTCTACATTGAATACTTTATAGACAATAGTCTTTTCTTTAATTTTATTTTTTATTTCGTTTGGTGTTGTTATCCTAGATTCACCGTCTTTGTCAATCCGAAATAGGTTTGTATTTCTTCCATTTAATTTTAATGAGTTCGCGCCCGCCGACGACTGCAGCGAAATTCATTTTTGGACTTTCTTCTATCGAAGGCATTCTAACAAAAATGCTTCCGTATAAACGGTGAACATATTGTCAACTTCCCCAAACGGACACAATTCAACTTTTAAACAATAACCGAAGCTCCTTCTCCCAAAGGGGGAGGGTTACAGTTTACAATTATTTAACAAATGCAACACAACAACGTTTCCCTTACGGGGAACCAACAAACGTGATAACAATAGTTAAACAGTAATAATAATAACAACAAACCTTACGGTGAATCAAAAAGCAGTATGCAGTTGAAGCTATAGTCCTTTATGTATAAGAAATAAACCAACAGCAGTACTCAGTAGAAGCGGCTGTTCGAGAAAACAGACATTACATACAGCCAAACTTCATATAGATACTTAATGCTAGCTAATTAGCAGATAATCTAATGTAAAAGCTGTGGTAAAGGATATATGCATAGCTCCATCTGGACTATTCCATTTCTGCGCATTAATTTTATTTTTAATTTATTCCCATTCATGTGAAACCACTTATTCAAGTTCAAGTCATTGATGCAATTTTATACCAATTGCTATTTTTACTTTTAATTGTTATGTTACGATTTAATTATTATATTATACTTTAGTTTGATTTTAATTATTATTTACTACATATAATTCAATTGTTATTATTATCTCTAATTGTTATTGTTAACGTGAAAGTATCTGACATTAAATAGAGAAATGTTTTTGTTTCACTTTTAACACGTAATACTGAAATAGTGGAGAAGATATGATATTGCTATGGGCTCGCTCTAGGCAAGAAGTTGAACATTTTCTTTGCCCATGAAACTACATGGACCCTAAGTAAGGCATGTGTAAAATTTGAACGAAATTGGTTGTGTAGTTCTCAAGTTTTAGGGAAACACACAGACAGACACACACACACATTCTCAGTTTTATATATACATAGATAGATAACTGAATTAGACTCGTATAAGACAGCAGCGTAATCAGAGGGCGCTCAATGTTTTAATTAAATAATAGTGATGGCTTACGTCAGAGTTTTGCATCAAATAAAATTGCTTAGATTTCCTTATGATGCAGAGAATTGTTTAAAATTCCTTTTATCTTTATTGATGGAAGATAAATAATAGTGATAATATTGAGTAAAAATATCAAACTGTTCGTGCGCTTAAAGGCAAGCGTCATTTTCCTTTGAAAAGAATAAAAAAGCAAAGCTTATAATGTAACCAGTCATTCTTTTCAATTGACCTCTACGTCAATGTTCATTCACTCAAAAATCTTTATAGCTTTCAGTCATGTAAGACCTGCTATATATTGATAAGGCAGTGTTTTTTTGGGTCACTATCTCAAACATGTTAGACCACATTTAACTACATACCAATCTACATAGTAAGCCCAGAGTAACAGATCAAATTACATACGCTTTAATAGCATGCACATTAACAAACTGAGCCATGCTACACACTTTTCAAATGTGATAAACTGAATCGTTGACATCAGCTGAAATTCGAATAATTAATGCTTTTTAGGAGAAACATTTCATGATCGAGTTAATGGAATTTTAACACTCCCAACTCACGAATACTCGTCATATGTACAATTTATGGCAATCTGTCTTTTTGTTTTTTTGAGCGGGGCGGAGGGTCGCGTTTAATTTATTATCTATTTGATCTGCAATACAACACAATGTGATTAATACTAATTAAATAAATCACTGAAAGTATATCGAGGTTTCAGCTTAGAGTAACTATGAGCTTATCTACAGTTGCTGTATATTTTATTAAAAATACTTTGGGTTTATTTATTGGAAATTGATTTTTAAGTAAAATGGAGGGGTTGCAACGATGCGCTCATTAAATTTTTAAATGCTTCAAACTGATTGCGATTACATCAATAGCATGGATAATATCTTTTAGATAACTGTAGTTTCATAATCGAAGGAGGAAAACCGTTTAAAAAATGTACCAGGAGCCAAAGCAAATAAATATCGGGTTTTCCCAGACATTTTGTCACCTAAATGGAATTTAGAAGATATCTACAAATTAAAAGCAATTTTTACTTGTCTCTGTGTATGTGAAGCGTTTAACATACCCAAAATTGGTACATAGCACGACCTAACCTACTTTCCAATAGTCATTTTCACATTACAGTCTTTATTACTGTCTTTAATTCTATATTCGTAAGAGGAATTTCGTTCAAATCGTTGCTCCCAAAAGCATCTGGTTTTAATTTTATTTTTCCTTTCTAAAGTAATTTTTTGTTTTGAACACAAGTAACATCTTGTTAGCAATTGATAAAAATATTGTACATAAATAAGCTGATTGCCAGAAAAAGCGACTTACTGTTTTTTAGGCAGTATGTGGGTGGAATAAAAAGAAAAAAACTTTGCCATCTGCATTTCCTTAGACACTTTAATGAAATCGTCCATTAATTGGTACTTATGCGCATACGTTTTTGTGATATTTCTGACTTGGTTGAATTGTTAGAAAAATTATTGATAATCCTATATAAATCAATGTTCTTACTACGAATCAAAAATCATCACAACTGGTAATTTTATAATTTACTAGAGTATATAATTTGTAACAATTATTATTAATAACAATTATTTGTAAGAATATTCCGGCTCATATTTTCTAAGTTCAAATTACACTGAGGTTAATTTTAGTCTTTTATCCTTTTGGGGTCAATAAAATAAAATTCCAGTCAAGTACTGCGACTGATGCTATCGACTATATCGTTCACATTTTGCCTGTGCTTAAAACCATTATTTACAATATATGGAATTTCTGAAGGTTACATGAAAAAATATATAAATTCTATCATTTATTCTATCCTAGAATAGTCTGCTACAAAAACCAGTAGTTCCAAATCTTTCGTCACTCAGTCACCGAATGGAGTTTTATAAATGCCCCCGCTCCATGTTTCTGAAAAAAACAAACAGCAATTTTTTTTCTCCATCAGACAGGAACTAATTTGTGTAGAGATTTATTATCCACGTTTTCGTATATTATATCATTTAGCATATGCCCTAATTAGATGTTTGCGTGGACGAGTGTTCCTCATGTTAAATGTATATAGAAATTACAGGACTTATTCAAAGAAATTATATTAGACGAGGTTCATCATCGGTAATGTTTTCTGTTTACTGATAACACAATGCCCTACATATGTTCTAATTCCCCCAAAAGAATTTTTTAATGTGTTCACATTTTAAGTGTTGTATCTAGTTCAAATAGTTTATTTCTAATATTATGACCCCTCTAAACACTCAGTATCCTAGTAGTGCCTCTGTCCTTTTATGAGCTCGAAACGTGCCCAAGGAGGCGCTGCTACACAGGTTTAGAATCATTGAATTAGAAGTTTAAAGTATTTTACTTTTACAACTTTCTATGACTGTTACACACTGTGAATTTTGTTTAGTACGCTGACAAACCAGATCACTCACTGTCCAATCGTTTATACTCAATAGAGGGTACCTCGAACATTTGCTTGATTGCTCTTTCAGAACCATCAGCTGTGTGCAGCCTGTGGCAGCTCTGTGAGTAAAGACTGGTAATACGCTGCTGCACAAGCAAGATGGAATCAAGGCTAATTAGCGGCAGCATGTCAGTGATGTCTTGAACTGTGAGGCCATAGTAAGTCCTTGATGATTCATCCACTAATCATGAAAATAACGGTAGCTATAAAATTGACTAATACCAGGAATGTCCCTGGAATGATGGCATTGTTGCTGAATAGGCTCTAAATTACATGATGAGATATTGGGGCTTTTATCTACCATAGTTTACACAAAGTCTTTAATCGTGACCCCAACAACTACATATATTTTCTTGAATCATTGCAGGCATGGAAGTTTTCAGTGGAAACCACCATAACATAGTATTAACATTTTCTTTATGACTGAGATGATCATCTGGGTTATGCTTACAATAATTATCTGGGTTATACAATAACATCAAGAATTCTATTCCTAATGCACATCATAAACCTTAGATAAAACAACGAAAACGCTATGAAATAGGAAATCTGAAAAATAGCGCAAGACTCGTATAAACAATTCACATGTTTTATTACTGTCGTCTAATACTCGCTTCTAAATATATTAATTTGATATTGGACATCAATGAGAAATAATCCCAATATAAGATTTACATTCGGGTAACACTAAAGAGATTAAGACAACTGAAAAAATATTTTGTAAAATGACACAATGAAATTCCTGAAAGTATATAAATAGTTCATGAGAGAAATTATATCTTAATACAGAAAAAAATTATTGATGTTTTTAAACAACCAAGTCACGCTTATTTAAACCGATGATATTGCAAAATTTTATGTATTGAATGTATCCAGCCATCGATATAATATTCATTTCATACTTATTTCATTGGAGTAATTGGATATCTTGTTATTGTATGTGTGTGTAAGTGTATTTCTGCGTGAATAAAGGGAGTGACTGAGGACAATTCAGATCAAAGTATATTGAATTTAAATGTTTCGAAAGAATTTAGTGTCCGAATCATAGGTAGATTGAACAAAGACGCCCATATAATTTGAGAGAGAAACCATATACGTAGATTTAGGCATGATTACACTTTTGTATGATCTTACATCTACGCAGACTTAGGAACGCGCACACATGCGTCACGTTATTGTATGACTTATTTAAGAGCCAAACTGTTAAATTACCGAAATCCATCTGTCTACTTTTAAGTTTACTATACTGCTTTATTTTCATTGTGTTAGGTTTACGAAAAATGTAAAATTTCCAGTAATTAAATACCTCCGAAGCATTGTGTTTTAGTAAAGTCCTGCTTCTTGATCTTCCCACTCTTTTTGTCTTGAATGATGACTAAGGCAATCTTCATAGTAAGACTGAATTTGTTCAAATACACACATTTTACAATTATAGTTTTTCCAATATATTTCTCTTACCACTTACTTCAAAGGATTATTTCCGAAACAAGAATAACTAAGATAGATTTCCACTACAGAATCACGAACGATAATTTAAATGCCTTCTAGTATTTAATTTACAATCATCTACGTTCTAAGTTCAAAGTCTATCAAGAGGAACTTCTTTTATTTATCCAGGGCCCATCAAATATCTAGTTAAACAGTGGATCAGTTTAATCGACTAGACTTTGAAATGTGTAGCCTTGAATCACAATTTGGAAAGAGAACCAGTCAATGGAATGGAAAAAGAGTAGAGTACCGGACAAAATGTTGTAAGCAATTACAAGTGCTGTTGTCTCCATTGATGTTTAATTGACCCAAAAGTATGACAGCCGATCTCAGTGGGATTTGAACTCACGCTGTAAGACATTTTATTTTATCTTTACTGATTCTGTCACTCCACTTCCCTTATTTTTACTATTTTTATATAGACACTAGCAATAATACCCGGCGTTGCACGGGTCAGAAAGTAGCAAATATTTAGAGGGTCTAAATATTCTGTATGTATGTATGTATGTATGTATGTATGTATGTATGTATGTATGTATGTATGTATGTATGTATGTATGTATGTATGCACAATGAAGGCCATTGGATCAAAATGCTAGAGGATTAGAAATCTCCATTCGCTTCTCTCATTTATAACTATTAAAATGATACCTATATGTCAGGGAAAACTAACACCATGGTGTACAAGTAAGCTTGAAACAATCGCATAACATGATTCAGTTTTAATACATGGTTGTAAAGATTCCCATTCACTAATGCTCTTTAGAATGGTATCATCTTTATACATCCACTCTCCATTCCCTAAAAATATGTGGGCCGTGTAATAAATCAATATTCTTTTGTGATTCATATAAGCTATTGTGATTCATATAAACTATTAGGTCGATGGAGCATCATTAACTGTTACTTATTCATAATCTGTAAGTGGAGAAAATTTTTCTGGTGAAATCAACCTTTCTGCTCAAGATATATACATTAGAAGAGTTGAACTTTTTAACGAAATATTAGATATTTATAGAAGTTCTACTACCCGCTGCATATTTACAACCAGGTTGAAAAGATCATTAAGTGTTAACTGTTTGGATAGCGCTATTAAGGTTTTGGATTATAAATCGAAAGATTGGCTGCTTGTATCCTATCATCAGTACTATGCTGTTTCTGTAGATAAGGAACTTAATTATCGACTGAGGAATTTATCTATCTCTTATCGGATTTCAGTGTGGTATAGCTCATTCCTATTGCCAGAGGATCTTGCCAATCTATATTTATAAAATTGAGTTTGCGTGTGTGTGTGTGTGTGTGTGTGTGTGTGTGTGTGTGTGTGTGTGTGTGTGTATGTGTGTGTATGGGTGTCTGTGTGTCTTTCTGTGTGTAGACATTTATGTCTATAGAAATCCCCATTCAATGTCCGATTGACCTCAAATTTTATACACATACTCCATAAGGTCAGAGCTATGTCATGGCGAAGAAATTACCCCCGTAACATGCACGCATGGTCAGGAGCATACACATAAGGTGACATGATGCGCACATGTGTTGTTGAACTTTTGTTCACGCCTTAATTGCTCTGTTTTACACGTTAATGTGTTATTTTGGCAGGAGAGAGCAAAAAGGTTCATAAACCAACACGTTTTGCACTTCTAGCTACACTTTTGACACATTTTTTGACCCAATAAATAAAGCACTTACCCTTTCTTTGCTAGAGTTCAATGTAATGCTACCGTAAAAAACCAGTTGCCGAACGTTTAGTCATTACATCATTACACTTTTTACTTTAAAGAAAGACAGCAAAAGAACCTATGTTCCATACTTTTTGCATCGGACAAAGAACACGGGAAGCGGTTCGACAAGCAAGAAAGAGGTCAAGCAGTCAGCCCGACGGAACAACTAACCATCCATTAACGGTGTCACCTGTGTCCCAATTCAACTACTGGTGTACCGTTCGTCGGCTACGCAAAACAGCTTCACACACTGCTGCTCGAGCGTCCGAGAGTGAAGACCAGCGCGCTGATCGCAGATCTCGAAATGCTGTCACAACGGCTGCCACCAGCACTGCTGAAACGGAAGAACAGCGTAGCCTGCGTCTGCTTCGAAACGCCAAAGCGATTTCTGCTGCCCGGGCTAATGCGAAAGAAAGTCAACGAACACTACGCCGATCCCGTGATGCGGCGTCAAGGGCTTCCACACGAGCTGCCGAACCTGAACAGTGATGTGCTCAACGACGGTCCAGCAACGTAGCCTCAACGGCATCTGCCCGAGCTGCTGGAACACCAGAACAGCGTTCCCAGCGTCGGTCATGTAATGCAGCATCAATGGCTTCCGTACGAGCTGCCGAAACTGAACAGCAGCGTGTTCAACGACGGTACAACAACGCAATCTCAACTGAGTCTACCTGAGCAGCCGAAACCCTAGAACAGCGTTCACTGTCCAATCCTGTTGAAGGCATTCCATGCTCACATAAACGTCGAGCTCTACAATTCTGTAAAGTCCATCAAATATGTGCGCAAGTACATCAACAAAGGCTCTGATGCTGCTGTGTTTGGCTTGCAACTAGACGGAGTCCGAGATGAAAAAACGCAATACCAAATAGGCAGGTACATAAGTAGTAACGAAGCCTTCTGGCGCATTTTCGGGTCTCCACTGCATCAAAGGCATCCGCCAATCCAGCAGCTTGCAGTGCACCTTGAAAACGGCCAGCGTGTGTACTTCACCGCTACCACTGCTACTCGACTGACTGAGCAATCAAAAGATACAGCACTCACGGCTTTCTTCAAACTCTGCCAGGTAGACCTGTTTGAGCAAGATCTGCTTTACCCTCAAGTGCCTTACTACACATGGAATAAGTGTAAATGGCAGCGAAGGAAGTCGGGCCGAAGCGTTGATGGTTACCCTGAGATTAAATTTGATAATTGCCTCGGCAGAGTGTACACGTTTCACCCGGGCCAACAAGAATTCTTCTACCTCTGATTGCTGCTTCACGAGGTAAGGGATCCATAGTCCTTCGACCAATTAGAGAACGTGAACGGCCATACATGTGCTACGTTCAGGGAGGCCTGCTTACTAAGCGGGCTGCTAGAAGGTGCGCAGTGGGATGCTAAGCTTGCGGAGGTTGCTGTTTCACAGTCACCGAAAAGTCTCAGAGCTCTGTCTTCTGTATTTGCCAACTTCCCGATCCCCATTCATTGTGGTTAAAGTACAGACACGACCTATCAGAAGACTTCCATTACCAGGCCCAACTGCATCATATCTGCTTGCCTGCTGAAAATGATTTCATTTATAACTGTGCTTTACTTGACATAGAGAACAAGACTTTCTCTGGGAGGTAATACCTTACCTACATACGGGCTGCTGCAACCGTTGCGCCACTGGACGCATTCAATACCAGCAGAGTTAATACGTGAAATGTACTATAACACTGGAGCCCTTAATCAATACATCCAGCAAAATGAGCCCAAACTTCTGCCTGAGCAACAGTGGGCTTACAGTACCATCTTTGACCACCTGCAGAAACGAAAAGAGGGTATTTTTCTTGATGCACCTGGAGGGACCGGAAAAACGTTCGTTATTCAGCTTCTCCTTGCTAAAGCAAGGCACCGAAAAGATGTAGCCGTAGCTGTGGCCTCCTCTAGCATTGCAGCAATTTTACTGCCTGGTGGCGGGACAGCGCACTCAACCTTTAAGCTACTATTTGATTTGGCAAGGTTCGAAGTGCCTTCCTGTAACATCACCAAAACGTCTGAAAAGGGCTTGCTTCTCCGGAGTTGCCAGCTGATAGTGTAGGATGAATGCACAATGGCTCACGAGCGATCCCTCGAAGCTCTCAACACCACTCTTCAAGACATCAGAGACAGTCCTGCTACGATGGGTGGTATAACTCGCCTCCTGTTTGGTGATTTCCGACAAACGCTTCCTGTAATACCAAGGGGAACCAGGGCAGATGTAATCAGGACCTGCCTAAAGTCCCCCCACCCTTGTGGCAAAATGTTACAACATTGTTTCTCAAAACAGACATGACAGCACAGCTTCGTGGTGACCAGATGGCATCAGATTTTGCATCTGACATATTGTCAATCGGAAAAGGTATTGTTCCGCTCGATGAAAACGGAGAACTGTCACTAACTCACCTCTGCACCACTGTCAGTAATTCCGATGAACTAGAGGCACATGTCATTCCAAATCTACAAAGGAACTACCTTGACATGAATTGGATTTCCGAAAGAGCCATTTTGGCTCCAAAAAACAGCACAGTGACCGCTCTCAACGCTATGCTGCTGCATTCGCTTCCCGGAAGGCTGTACGTGTACGAGTCAATCGACTCTGTACCCGACGACGACCAGGCAGTGAACTATCCAGTGGAGTTTCTTAATTCCCTTGACCCACCTAGCCTACCTCCTCATACACTGGAAGTTATAGTCGGAGCTCCTGTGATGCTGTTGAGGAATTTAGACCCTCCAAAGCTTTGCAATGGGACACGCCTTCATTGTGCATACATACATACATACATACATACATACATACATACATACATACATACATACATACATACATACATACTTATGTTAACATACCTCTTGAAAAACTGTAAATCGACGATTGCAAGAAAATATATGCAAGTGCAACCGTCACGTCACTATTACAACCCCCAGGAAAATCATTCACTAAGGCTACTACATTTATTTATTGATAGAAAGTCACAGTACACTTAAAAGATAGACACGTGAACAACTGTTTATTATAGCTATGTCTTAAGGCAGCACAGTGCACAGAGGGAGGGAATTCCAGAAGTCAAAATTCCTAGATGTTGTGTTTAGTAAGGGAACTGGGACTAGACCCAAAACGGGAAGCAAGACAAGGAGAGAAGAGTTGATGCTAATGGTTTAGTGGAGGTTTGTCGAAAATAGCCAACTCCGAGAAGCAGAGATATCATTGCGGTAGCGGCATAAAGATAAAGAGAGGAGAAAGAACATCTGTGGGATGGAGGTTTGTGCGTATTAGTGAAAAAATTCACACTAATCAGTTAAGAGGTTGTTCTTTGAATGTGGTCGTTATATTTGTAACATCAGCATTATCTCAGAGATAAGAAGAGTATTCCGTTCTGAGTTTCGCTTGAGCCTGGAAGATAAATTTATCTTGAGCTCTGAAGAGAAAGTCCTGTCTTTAGAACCCAATTTTTGCTTTGTTCAGGAAATATGTTCACCAGGATACAGCCTGACTTATGATGACATTTGTTACGATCGTCAATATTCGGACTAAGTGCGACTGACGATAACGCAGGATGCGGAGTAGGGTTATGTTTGCTTTATATGTGCAACTGATAGCAAGATTTTGCTATTGAATGAGATAAGTTTTCCATGACCTCATTGCAAGACGTTTTCGAAACTTCTGTTTGTAGAAGCAATGCATATTTTAAGTGGTGTTTTAGGTGCATGCAGAAGACGCTTAAATGTAGAGATTTGTGAAGAATACAGGGTAGAAACGTCTGTGGAGAATTAAGCATTGTTTGATATACGTCAAGGACGACTTGATGTATAGAAGGAAAGTGATGCAGGGGAACTGATTACTGGGACATAGCAAAATTACCAGTGTGGATCAGAGAAAGAGACAGAGAAAATAAAGAGACAGTGGGAGACAAATAAAGAAAGATAGAAAGAGTGAGAGAGAGACAGAGACAGAGACAGAGAAAGAGACAAGAGACAGCTCCACGAACTCACGCTGCAAGGGTGCGATCTGATATAAAACTACTAATACTAGAGGGAAGAGGACTGATGGATCCTATAAGTGGAGAGTTTTGTTAGAAGATTAACGCGTCAGACATAGGTGAAAGTTTTACGGAATCCAAGCACAACAAGGCTATTGTATTAATTTTCTCAGATGGAAGAGTATGCAGGTTACTAAGGTTAGAGATTAAATTTCTGATAGTTCCGGTTTTGTGAAAGACAATCATGTGTTTATTAATGAAACAAAGAGATTCAGTGTGTTCGAAAAAGTTGCCCCCATCTCTGTTGTAATATTGTGAAATGTCATCGGAATTCACAAAAGGGTATCTCTTTAGCGCAAAAATATTATAGTATATTGGTTTATTTTGATTGTTTAGTAAGAGAATATACAAATGAGAATATAGCATGTCTACCCATAAACATTTTGTAAAATCCCAATATCATCTTTCTTGTTCGTTGTATAAGTGATCTTTTACGCGACGTGATCACGCAATCTGTTAAATAACTGTCAAAGCACAATCAAATGACACGTTATACGTGCAATCTATGTTCTGCCATAGAGTGGATGACACCTGTAAACAAAGGATATTGACATAGTCAATTTTGGAAAATTTCCCATCGTAGGTCTCATCAATCTGAATTAATCTCGAGCTAAAAAAAAAAACCCAAAAAACAAGAACAAATATTGTTGTTACTTGTTTAGCTATGAATTCAAACACACTATACAGTTCCTGTCAGGAGGTTATTTTTAATTAGTATGTTCTAGAGATCCGGAATTTTATGGGAGTTTTTGGCCTTACTACTACTTTAATATGTAGATTCAGTTTATCTAAAGGTTTTCGAAAATCATATGCTAGTTTGCTTTCAAGAGTAGCATCGATGTATATGAGGCTCCGGTATTTTGAGCTGTTATTCCATGAGTTGGTCTTACCTATGTTCCTCTTACTCCTTTCTATACTATTCCATGATTTATTCCTGTATAGCGTGCAGATCCCATTTGCGCCATTCTATATGACGGTATTGAATTTTGTCATGGCTCCTTTGCACACCCTGATCCTGTATCTTTGGTTGCAGTTAGAGGTCTAATTGCAACAGATGAAGTGCTGTTGCTGTCTTGTTAAGTCCGTTGGGTTGCACATGCGGAACACGTTTCTCAGCACATTTATCAAGTCCTCTCTCAAGATATTGAACTTACTGTTATCTGCAATTGCTGTGTTCCAGTGGGTCAGGTATTTGAAGGCCATGAATTTGGAACAGGGCGAATAGAGAATTGAACTTTGTTATTCTTAGTTTCCAGTCAGAATTCAGTGTCTAGAACAATGTCTGCGGTTGGAGTGCTTACTAAGGTAATCTATTGTTACCTTAATACTCTGGTGTGTGGAGTGAACTATCTGCCAGATGCCCTCCTTAGTACTAGCTTCAAGTTCGTAGATATTGTGTTGTGGAGGTACTTTTGCTACTATGATGTATCATCAAAATAGCGAGAATACAAGATTAGAGTTATAGCGTTCTCTGCCCAATTGTTATTATTATTATTATTATCATCATTATTAGCACTGTTATTCAATAATCTTATTTTTATCCCGTGCCTTCACTGCACTACTGAGTGCAGCTTTGTGTGCCTTGTTCATGTACTGTGGTTTGTTTTCGTGTTGTTATTTTCACAGTATTGAAAGTGCTTTACGCAGAATGTGTGCGCTGCGTAGTAGTACTATTTCCTATGTGTTATATATATCCGTAAGTCCTGCTGTTTTGGTTATGTATTTGTCTGTATGTTTTTAATACCACTATTTTGGTTTGGCTCAGCTTCATACCGGCAGACGAAATGCCGATAAGCATTTCGCCCAGCCTGCTGACGATTCTGACAGTTCACCTCCTTAATAATTCTAATAACGATAACAACAACAACAACAACAATAACAATAATAATAATAATAATAATAATAATAATAATAATAATAATAATAATAATAATAATAACAAGAAAACAAGAAAACAAGAAAAATAATTACAGGATCTAGGATGCACCACCCAAAATCTGACATAGAAAGGCTATATATACAACGTATAGAAGGTGGTAGAGGCCTTATACAGCTGGGAAATTATACAGCTGAAAAACCACCATAGTACTGCAAAAATACCTACTTCAGAAGCAAAGAAAACTTATACAAATAGCCACAAAACACGAGCAAAACAAAAAACTGTTCTCAGTATTTAAGGAAGCTGACAAATAAAAACAAGAAATCATACTACCTAACAAATATGAAGAAGAAGTAACAACAAAAGCTATAAAACAATTGAAAACCAAACTAAAACTAGAACAGCAATGGACCATGATAAAACGATGGCAAGAAAAGCCCCTTCATGGCAAATACTGGACTAGACTAAATGCAAAAGATATAGACAAAGAAAAATCCCAGCCATGGTTGAGAAGCTCAGGACTCAAATCAGAGACGGAGGGATTTTTAATTGCAGCACAAGACCAAAGCCTCCCCACCAGAAATTACCAAAAACATATAATGAAAAGAAACATAACAAGTAACTGCAGAATATGTGTAGATAGACAAGAAACAATAAATCCTATTATCTCTGGCTGCCCAGTCCTGGCTAAGAAGGAATATATTCACAGACATGACAGAGTTGGAACCTACATACATTGGAAGCTATGCCAACATTATGGAATAACAACAGAAAAAAGATGGTATAAGCGCACACCAGAAAATGTCACAGAAAACGAGAAAGCAACAATACTCTGGGATATCCCAATACACACAGATAGGGAAATTATGGCCAACAGACCAGATATAGTTGTCAGAGATCATGAAGAAAAAAAATGCTTTCTAATTGATGTATCAATACCGGCAGATGACAACGTGTCTCTAAAAGAAATGGAGAAACTCTCAAAATACAAAGACCTTGAAATAGAAGTAACTCGAATGTAGAATCTAAAAACAGAAGCAATTCCTACCACAGTAGATGCATTAGGTATGATAAAAATATTCAGATAAATACATAAAAACACCAGGACTTACAAGTATATATAACATACAAAAAATTGCACTACTGGGCACTGCACACATCCTACGTAAAGCACTTTCAATACAGTAACCATAAGAGCATCACAACAAACCACAGCACATACCCAAGGCACACAGTGCTGCGCTCGGTAGTGAAGTGAAAGTACGATATAAAAATAAAACTACTGAATAGTAATAATAATTCGTTCGACTATAGGCAGAGGGCCTGAAATAGGGTGCGGGGACAAGTCGATTACATCAGCCCCAATGTTTCATGGGTACTTAATTTATCGAGCCTGAAATGATGGAAAGAAAAATCCACGTCGGCGGAATTTGAAAATAATAATGATAATAATATTAATAATAATAATAATAATAATAATAATAATAATAATAATAATAATAATAATAATAATAATAATACCAACAACAACAACAACAATAAATGCCCTGATGCAGTACCAGGCAGTGGCTCTCATGACTTATAATCTTAACTGATTGGAAGTGTTATTATGTACATTGTTTTGTCTTGGTATAAAAACTGGGCTACAGAAAATATTGTGCTCAATACCACAGATTTGCTTGTCAGTTGTTTGACCTTAACCAGTTGAGCATGTCCCTTACTGGCTGATGATATGTGCATCTCTGATCACAAGCAGAAGTAGTGGGGAAGCATCATAGCCATGTATTGAGAAGGATTCTTTGGGGTTTGAATAATTCACCTCTGGAAACATGGGTGTTTCGTTCAACATCCTTAAACAATCTTTATTCAGGGACCTTTTGAGTGGGATGGGTTACTTGGTCAGAAGAAAATTCAAACTCGGCCCCACCTACAAGGTCATGTGCTGTTTATTTTGATATGAGGTCACCATGTCGCGCATATATGGTTGTGATGCATGTGCCTAGTGTACCCTTATCAGACGGGTAGTCCTGTGGGCATACTGGGCTTCGTATATTTTATCCCACAGTCACTTTGATGGCATGCACTGCTCTCTCACTCAATTATAATAATAATAATAATAATAACAATAGCAGTAGTAGTAGTAGTAGTAGTAGAGCCACTGAAGACGTATGTGGAACAAAATCCTGAGCTTGGTTAAAAAAGAGACAACTAAAGAAACAGGAAGCCTCATTGTGTCAGCCTATCAAGCAATAAAAACAAACAACTTAAGAAAAGATATATATAGAGAGAATGTGTCAGAAAATGTAAAGCCCATGGAATTTGGAACGAGACAGTGTGACACACTGACAGAATGCCCCAGGTTGGCACAGGAAGAATATAAGAAATGGAGGCACGAGGAGTCTGTAAAAGTTTTATACTGGAGACTGTGTGCCAGAAATGGGGATTTGAAGTTGGAAACACATGGTTAAATGATCGAGTCGAAAGAGCACTGAAATCGGGGAACTGTAAGATTTTGTGGGACTTTCCTATTCAAACTGACAAGAAGTCAGAAAATAATAAGCCAGGCATAACAATTATAGATAGGGAAAAGCAAAGTTGCTTACTTATCGCCAAATCGTGCCCGCTTGATCACAAGATCGTAAAGATAGAGAAAGAAAAACAAAAACAAAAACAAAAAGAAAAATATACAGTCCCTTCAAATTTGAAATAAGAAGAATTTGAAACATATGAACAGTAAAGGTCGAGCCTGTAATAACTGGTGCGTTGGGACAGTAAGCTAAGATATATACAAATGTCTGAAGGAGAAGTCGATAAATTAAGTACCTGTTAGACACTGGGGTCGATGTAATCGGCTAGTCTCCCTCCTCCAAAATTTCAGGTCTTGTGGTCATAGAAGAAAGGATGATTGTTATTATTATTCAGTAGTTTTATTTTTATAGCGTGCTTTCACTTCACTACCGAACGCAGCTCTGTGTGCCTTGGGTATGTGCTGTGATTTGTTGTGAAGCTCTGATGGTTATTGTATGGAAAGTGTTCTGCGTAGGATGTGTGCAGTGCCTAGTAGTGCAATTTTCTGTATGTTATATGTGTTTGTAAGTCCTGGTGTTTTTGTTATGTATTTGTCTGAATATTTTTTTATCATGCCTAATGCACCTACTATGATAGGAATTGTTTCTGTTTTCAGGTTCCACATTCTAGTTAGCTCTATTTCCAGGTCTTTGTATTTTGAGAGTTTCTCCATTTCTTTTAGAGACACGTTGTCATCTGCCGGTATTGATACATCAATTAGAAAGCATTTTTTTTCTTCATGATCTCTGACAACTATATCTGGTCTGTTGGCCTTAATTTCTCTATCTGTGTGTATCGGCATATCCCAGAGTATGGTTGCTTTCTCGGTTTCTGTGACCTTTTCTGGTGTGTGCCTATAGCATCTTTTTTCTGTTGTTATTCCATAATGTTGGCATAGCTTCCAATGTATGTAGGTTCCAACTCTGTCATGTCTGTGAATATATTCCTTCTTAGCCAGGACTAGGCAGCTAGAGATAATATGATTTATTGTTTCTTGTCCATCTCCACATATTCTGCAGTTACTTGTAATATTTCTTTTCATTACATGTTTTTGGTAATTTCTGGTGGGAGGCTTTGGTCTTGTGCTGCAATTAAAAATCCCTCTGTTTCTGCTTTGAGTCCTGAGCTTCTCAACCATTGCTGGGATTTTTCTTTGTCTATTTCTTTTGCGTTTAGTTTAGTGCAGTATTTACCATGAAGGGGCTTTTCTTGCCATCGTTTTATCATGGCTCGTTGCTGTTCTATTTTTAGTTTGGATTTCATTTGTTTTATAGCTTTTGTTGTTTCTTCATCATCTTCTTCTTCTTCTTTGTGTTTATTAGGTGGTATGATTTCTTGTTTGTATTTGTCAGCTTCCTTAAATACTGAGAACAGTTTTTTGTTTTGCTCGTGTTTTGCTGCTATCTGGATCAGTTTTCCTTCCTTCTGAAGTAGGTATTTTTGCAGTCCTATGGTGGTTATTTTATAGTAGTTTTCCAGCTGTATAAGGCCTCTACCACCTTCTATACGTTGTATATATAGTCTTTCTATGTCAGATTTTGGGTGATGCATCCTAGATCCTGTCAGTATTTTTCTTGTTTTCCTATCTATTTTGGACAGTTCATTTCGTGTCCAGTTAAGGATATTGTAGCTGTAACTTATAACTGGGACAGCTAAAGTGTTGATACCTATTATCTTGTTTTTAGCATTGAGCTCTGTTTTTAGTATTGATCTAACTCGTCTATAATATTCTTTTTTTATTTTCTCTTTCATTTGTGTGTGTTGTGTCTTATCTAGTTCATGGATTCCTAAGTATTTGTAAGTTTGGCTTTGGTCTAATTCTTTTATTTCATTGGTTTTATCTAGTGTGATGTTGTTACTCTTAACTAGTTTTCCTCTTTTCATGGTTACTTTGGCGCATTTTTCTAATCCAATTTCATATCTATTTCTTTGGTAAATCCATGAACTGTCTTTAATAGTGTTTCCAGCTGTTTGTCATTTGCAGCGTATAGTTTTAGGTCATCCATATATAAAAGGTGGCTGATCGTTTTGCCGTAACATTTATATCCGCATCCAGTTCTATTTAGCATATCAGATAGAGGTGACAGTGCCAAGCAGAAAAGGAGTGGAGAGAGCGTGTCTCCCTGGAATATTCCTCTTCTAATGGGGATGTCTTTGGTTTTCATGAGTCCCTCTTTTGTTTGGAGGTGTAGGACTGTTTGCCATTTATTCATAGAGTGCTCTATGAATTTTATGATTGTTGGTGCTACTTTGTTAATGGCTAGTGTTTCGAGGATCCATGTGTGGGGGATGCTATCAAACGCCTTTTTGTAGTCAATCCAGGCCATACTGAGGCCTTTCTTCTTTCTGTGGCTGTCTTCAGTTACGGCTTTATTAATCATTAGTTGATCTTTACAGCCATATGAGCCCTTGCGGCATCCTTTCTGCTCTTCTGGGAACAGTTTGTTTTCGTCCAGGTGCTTGTTCAGCCTTTGCGATATCACTGCAGTAAATGCCTTGAACATAGTAGGGAGGCAGGTTATTGGTCTGTAGTTTTCTGGTTTTGTTGTTTCATTTGATTTGGGAATTAAGATGGTTTTCCCCTTCGTGAGCCATTCAGGCATTGTCTCTGGCTCTGCTAGTATGCTGTTAAAGTTTTCAGCCAGCTTTTTGTGCATTCCTGTTAGATATTTCAACCAGAAGTTGGGGATCTTGTCATGCCCAGGTGCCTTCCAGTTGCTTAGTTTTTGCAGTGCCTGGGTGACCTCTTCAGTTGTTATGGGGGTCCAAAGTTGTTCAGATGCCGAGTTTGTTATTTTCATACTCCTTTTTTTTGGCTGTTCGTTCGCCGACCATATTTCTTTCCAGAATTCTTCCAATTCTTCTGCCGTTGGTGCTGCAGTAACTTCTATTTTATTTTTGCCCAGTTCTTGGTAGAACTTTTTGGGGTCGGAGTTGAACTTTTTGTTCTGTTCAAAGAAGCGTTGGCGTTTCTCGTACCGGCGGATCCTTTGAGCTTTGGCAAGGATATCTTGCTTCAGCTTTTCTTTTATCTCCGGCAAATCTTTTTCTGTGATGTTATATTTGCGGAGCATTTTTGTTGCTCAGTAGCGTTGCTTGTTTGCTGATTTCATTAAGAATCGACAGGTCTTTTCTAATTTTTTAAATTTTGTTTTGGATGTTATTTATCCACAGGGTTTGTTTGGGTGGTGGTACTCCTGTTTGGGCGAGTTTGGGTGAGTATCCAGCTTCTTTTGTGGCTGCAGTGGCTGCTGCGTATATCAAGTCATTTAGTTCAGTGATATCACTTTTTTTTGTTTCAGTGGCTAGTTCAGTGACGGCTAGGTTTATGTTGTTTATAATTGGTGTTGTTATTGCGTTTATTTTTATTCTTGGGAGGTATGGTCGGTGGTCCATTTTGAGCTCTGTGGTTTTTAGTTCTTTGATTATTTTATTTTTTATATTATCATAATCATTAGGCTCCCCTTCGTTGTTTACATCGTGTTTGTTGGGAATGTTGCGTTTGTCTTCGTGTTTTACAGTTTCAGTGTTTATATTATTGGGCATTGTTGTGTGGCTTCTATCTACATTTTCCTGGTGTATTTTTTCTTTTAAATGTTCTATTTCTATTTCTGATATTTTTTGGCTTTGAGAATGTATCTTCGTACGTTAGCTAATTTATTAGGGTTCATTGCTGTATCCAAGTCTATATCTCTATTATTTTCCTTCCATATTTTATATGTATGTGTTGTTGTATTTTCATTTTGTGGGTAGAGCATTGCTGTGAAGTATGCGTGTAAGATAGAAATGTATTCCTCACGTGTCCATTTACGTCTTTTGGGTTTTAATTGCGGGACATGAGGTACAACGTCCGGCCCATTATTTTGACGGTCGTCATTTTCGTAGGGTACCGGTCCGTTTATTTCTGTTGTCACATTATTTCGCACGTGTAGTTTTTCGTACATTTTTGTTGTAGGTTTAATGTACGTACCGCTCGATTGTTATTCTTGGGTTGAATAGTATCGGTGGCATTTAATTTCTTCGTAGTTCCTTTGTACATGGTGTTTGAGGTCGGGGATGATCGTGTTGTTCCACGCATGTTTACATGTGTTGTGTTAGAGGTGGAGATAATATCGAGTCAAAACATCATTTCGTTTCGAAAATAGTAATAAATTTCAATTCGTATTACTTACTCGGATCCAATATTATTATTATTATTATTATTATTATTATTATTATTATTATTATTATTATTATTATTATTATTATTATTATTATTATGTTTTTTCCTTCTTCAAATTTTCTTCCGTTTCTCGCCGGGTGTTTTCCAAACACCTAGGGCAGAGAAGCTTATTGTATGCATTCCCAGATTACACACGCAAATTCACAGATAAAATATGCATTTAAAAATTAATAAATAAATAAATTCATGGAGTGATGTTGTTTTCACAGCGATAATGCTCTTCCCAGTACATGAGCCGTTCCAGTTAATACGATTTTTTTGCACTTCCTGTAGGGATGGTAAGCCTGGAATCATTTTCAAATAGGTCTCAGTACCTTCTTTTATCATTCCTAGAGATCCTACAATCACTGGTACTGTAGTCGCCTTGAGATGCCACATTTTTTCAATTTCTATTAGCAGGTCTTTATATTTACTAACCTTGTCAAATTCTTTCGCCGCTATAGTGTGATCGCAAGGGATACTCATGTCAATTAATTATTATTATTATTATTATTATTATTATTATTATTATTATTATTATTATTATCATTATTATTATTATTATTATTATTATTATTATTATTATTATTATTATTATTTACTTTTAATCTGCATGTTTGTTACAATCACTTGCCGAGACGCAAACAGTGTCCCAGGGCGAGTGAAGGATAAGTGTTGTCCCAGTATGAGTAAAAGCTTGAGGAGGGGAAGTGGCAGGTGGAGTAGCGAAGTATTTTCGCGTAATACAACACAGACATTTAAATTGTTAGGGTTTTCCTCACATCCCCTTCTTACCATACATAGTATACCCACAATAATAGGAACAGTTCCCGCTTTAAGATGCCACATCTTTAACATTTCAATTCCCAGTTCCTTATAATTACTTAATTTGTCAAATTTCTTTACATATATATTTTCATCAGGGAGAGCCCTAATTAGTCTACAAGTATTTCCTCCCTATCTTTAATGACTATATCTGGTCGATTTGCCTGGACCGTTCTGTCGGTGTTGACTGGAAAATCCCAGTAGATAGTAACATTTTTATCATCGACTGGTTCAGGATGACGTTCAAACGAGTAAGAAGGAGTGTTGATTTTATAGTGTTTACATAGTTTCCAATGTAAATACTGTCCTACCCTATCGTGGAGATTTTTGTATTCGTTTGGTGTCAGTACAAGACATCCCGAGACGAGATATTCTATTGTTTCGTCAAATACATCGCAGAATCTGCATTTAGAGTCAGAACCGTTTTAAAGAACGTTTGCCAAGTAGTTTTTGGTAAGCAAGTTTTTGTCTTGTGCCGTACATATGAAACCTTCAGTCTCTGCTTTCAGTCCAGAGTTTCTCAGCAGAAATATGAACCCTCTGCAACAAATATATAAGGAAGCTTGTAACTATTTACATGTGCTCTCTCTATGACAAAATAAGATATCAAATGTCAGAAAAATGTGATATCATCACTATCAAAAGTATGACATTTCAGTGCAGACCATTATCATCATTCCACCGAAGTCGACTTTGCCTTTCATCCTTTCGGGCTTCATAAATTAAGCACCAGTTGAACACTGGGATTGATGTGATCGACATATCTCCTCCCCCAAAATGGCTGCCCTTGTGGAAAAATTTGAAGCCACTATTATTATTATTATTATTATTATTATTATTATTATTATTATTATTATTATTATTATTATTACCACCTTTGCACAGCTTCTAACGCTGGAGAGGTACTACGTGTCAGCTGTTCACTACCAGTGAACTAAGGTAACATCCCTTATTTTTCGAGCACCTTCCGGCGTACTCGAGCAGTTTCACCCTTACTGCAGCCCCTATTTGTTCCATGTACTTCTCGAGATTTTTGCTCACTGTTCCCAGGGCTCCGGCAGTTATTGGTACTACTTCGTTTTTCATTGACCACAACTGCTTAACTTCCCAAGCTAACCTGTCATATCTCTCGACTTTTATTTCTTCCTTCTTGCATATTCTGTTGCCTGCTGGGCATGCTATATCTATTATCCAGCTTAGTTTATTTTCTTTCTATTTTTAAGACTATGTCTGGCTTCCTATTCTCTATCCCATGGTCGCACTGAATCATAAAATCCCATAGGATCTTTGCATTTTTATTTTCGATGATGCCTTCGGGTTTGTGGTCGGACCAATTTTTTGCTCTGTCAAGTCCATAATTGTTGCAAAGTGTCCAATGGACAAACCAGGCTATATTGTCGTAGCGTACATTGGCTGTAATATGCCATACGATTTCTTCATAGTTGTTATGTACGTGGCGTACATTGGCTGATAATATGCTATACGGTTTCACTATTTTGTCCACAGAGTCTGCACTTATCACTTTCTGATGTTTTGTCTATTCTGTATTTTATGTAGTTTGTTCTTAGTGCTTGCTCTTGGGCAGCTCAGATTAGAGCCTCCGTTTCCGGTTTTAAATCACTTTTAGTCAACCACAGCCATGTTTTTTCTCTGTCTGTCTTATCTTCAACATCCCTATGAAATTGACTATGCACTCTTTTCTTTATCCACCTATTTTCAGTTTCATTCGTTTTCAGTTGCTTGTACAGTGCTTTATCTTTGCAATCTTTCATCTTACACAAGCCTGACCTTCTTATTTCTAATAATAGCGGTTCTGTGACATTTTTACATACCATGGTATGTTGTATTCTTCTGCTCTAATGCTGTGCTCGCATCCAATATGTCCCCCTCCCCCTCTTTTTCTTGGTACATACAGTCTGCCTTTGTCACTTTTTGGGTGGAGCATCCCACATCTGGATAGTGACTTCTTTGTCTTTCTGTCTAAGCTGTTTAGATCGTCTACTGTCCATGCGATTACCCCTGCTCCATATCTAAGGAATGAAACCGCTCAGGTATAGATAGCTTCGATTTTATTCCGTCCGTTTAATTTCGACTTAAGACCAGTCTCAGTCTGCGCAAGTACTCCACCTTAAATATTTCTGTCATTTCTTTCTCCATCAATTTATCTATTTCCAAAATCCCCAATCCCTTCTATTTGCTTCATAACCTCTCCCGACGGTATCTTTAGTCCGTCCATACCTTTGATTTTGCCTCTATTCAAGACTAACTAACACACCACACTTTCTCAGTCCGAACTCCGTTCTGATATCAGCACTGAAGGTATAGACCGTATCAACGAGGGAACTGACTTGGGCTTCATTTACCATAAAGTTTGAGGTCATTCATGAATAACAAATTGAGCTTTTAATCTGCATATTTCTTACAATCACTCACCGAGACACACACACCATCCTAGGGCGATGAAGAATAAGAGATGTTCCAGTATTACTGAAACCATAGGGATGATAAGTGGCTGGGGCGGTAGCGAAATACTTTCATGTAATAAAACAGACATTTAAATTCTTAGGATTTTTCTAAGGATGTGGGCATTACTTGTTAGCACACTCTTTAGGATTTCTCTGAGACATAGTTCTCCTGGGATATCATCTAGATGTTTCTGACTCCCATTTCTTATCATACCTAGGGCACCCACAATAACAGGAACAGTTCTCGCTTTAAGATGACACAACATTTATATTTCAATTTCTAGGTCCTTATATTTACTTAATTTGTTAAATTCCTTTACAGTTATAATCTTATTAATGGGAACACTTACATATATTAGACTACAAGTATTTTCTTCCTTGTATTTGTTGACTATGTCTGGTCGATTTGCTTGGGTCGTTCTGTCGGTGTTGATTGGAAAATCCCAGTGGATAGTAACATTTTTACTTTCAACGACTGGCTTAAGATGATGTTCATATCAGTAAGCAGGAGTGTTGATTTTGTAGTGTTTACATATTTTCCAATGTAAATACTGTCCTACCCTATCGTGGCGATTTTTGTATTCGTTTGGTGTCAGTACAGGACATCCCGAGAAGGTATGGTCTATTGCTTTGTCAAATTTATCGCAGAATCTGCGTTTAGGGTCTGAACCGTTTTAAAGAACGTTTGCCTGGTAGTTTTTAGTAAGCAAGCTTTGATCCTGTGCGGCCAATATGAAACCTTCAGACTCTGCTTTCAGTCCAGAGCTTCTCAACTAGCGATGAGTTGTTGCTCGGTTTACATCAGCATTTCGGCTTCGAAGTATATACTGTCCATGCAGAGGCTTCTGGCTCCACCGCTCCTCAATTTGTTTCTGCCCGTCCTTTCTTGCAGTTTGATCAGTTTTGATTTTTTCGTAGCAGTGGTTTTATGTTCATCTAATTCAGGGTTAATACCAAGTTCCCTTAGAAATTTTGTAAGCTTCCTTGATAATAGAATGTGATCTTTTTTGTTGTTTTCGTGCTTGCATACAAGTCGCAGTATTCAGTTCTCTGTACTAGGTAAGAACTTGTTCATTACTATTGTGGAGGTCTTATAGCACAGTTCTACCTGCATCATTCCTCCTCTCCCGTTATGTCTAGGTAGATACAGACGATCAACATCTGGTTTTGGGTGGTGTATTTTCTTAGATGTTAGTAGTTTACTTGTCTTCCTGTCCAGATGTTGAGCTCTTTAAGATTCCAGTTAATGATGTTAAAACTGTATTGGACTACTGGTAGTGAGAGGATATTAATGGCTTCCTAGCTTCTTCCGTAAGATGCCAGTTCAGTTTTCCATCCCACCACGCTTCTCTTCGGGAAACACGTTACATTCCTCGCAATTCCAAACAGATCTAAGCACTCGATGATCCACGAAGGTGGAATCATATCATAGGCTTCGCGATAGTCAATCCATGCCATTCCCAGATTTGTTCTCCTATGTTTACAATCGCGCATTACCATTTTGTATATCAATAGTTGATCTATCTTTGGTACCTCTGCATCTCTTTCTACAGCCTTTTTGTTCCGGCGGTAAAATATTGTTCTCATCAACACATTTATACAGTTCTTCTGCAATTCCTCCTGACAGTAACTTCCACATTAACGGAAGACAGGAAATTTTTTTCTTCTTCTTCTTTTTCCTCCTCCTCTTCTTCTTCTTCTTCTTCTTCTTCTTCTTCTTCTTCTTCTTCTTCTTCTTCTTCTTCTCATTATTATTATTATTATTATTATTATTATTATTATTATTATTATTATTATTATTATTATCATTATTATTATTATTATTATTATTATTATTATTATTATTATTATTGAGTGAGAGAGCAGTGCATGTCATGAAAGTGACACTGGAGTATAAATATACGAAGCCCAATATAGCCATCATGATTACTTGTTTGATAAAGTTACACCAAGCACATGCATCACAACCATATGTGCATGACCTTGCGGGTGGGACCCAGCTAGAATTTTCTTCAGGTTGAGTATCCCATCCTATTCAAAAGGTTCCTGAGTAAAGGTTAAGGATGATGAACGAAACACTCATGTTTCCAGAGGCGAATTATTCAAACAGCAAAGAATTCCTCTCAGCACATGATTATGATGCTCCCCCACTAAGGGACATGCTCAAATCATTAAAGTCAAACAATTGACAAGTAAATTTGTGTTTAGAGTAGAATATTGCCAAGACAAAACAATGTACATGACAACACTTCCAAGCAGTTAAGATCAGAAGCCATGAGAGCCACTGCCTAGTACTGCATCAGGATTATTATTATTATTATGGCTGTCAGCAAGGTAAGCCAAGTTGACCTCGGCTCTATTTCATTTATTTTATTTTATTTATTTATTTTTTGTTTTTGAAAAATCTTTATTTTCTCCGGAAAGTAGCTGTGCTTTCACGTCATTCTGGACCAGAGTGGAGAATAGGCGAGCCTTCGTCTGCTGATTAGTTCCTTTTTTTATTATCATTTAAGTTGCCTTATTTCGTGGGGGACTTGCCGACATTATCTCTACGTGGAATTTTTTTTTATTCTTCAAACTGGCAACAACAATAATAATCCTTTCTACTAAAGGCACAATGCCTGAAACAAGTTCTCATATAGCATCTGCTTAGGGATCCTGCTATCCTTCATTCTAATAACGTGCCCAGTCCAACGTAACCGGTGCTTGTGCACCATCGCCTTAATACTCAAGACACTAGCTGTTCTTAGGACCTATGTATCTGGAGTTTTTAAGGTCCAGCCAACATTCAGAATGTGTCTGCGACATCTCTGATGAAAGCGTCAAGGACCCTTATATGACGTTTGTAAAGCGTCCATGTCTCACATGAGTAAAGGAGCGATGTCAGTATACAACCACGGTAAACATCAATTTTTGTTTGCTTTGGGATGTCATGCTGGAACCAGGCACGAGACAGAAAGGACCGGAAGGAATCAATTGCTCTCTGCAGCCTGAAAGATATTTCATCATTCAGGGAGCAAGAACGGCTGAGTATACTGCCCAATTAGACAAACTTGTCTACCACTCTCAGAGTTGTTCCTTCAACCAAGATAGCTGGTTCCACATATGGATTTCTAGGTACAGGCTAGAACATTACAACAGTTTTGTCCAGTCTAATGCTGAGTCCAAATGCCTTGCAAGAAGCAAAAATGCTATTCATAAATATATCCATGTCATCCACTGTATGAGTGACTAAGTCACAGTCATCTGTATAAAGGAGGTCACGAATAAGAAACTAGAAAACATTTGAATTGGCAGCAAATCGGCGCAGATTAAAGAAGCGACCAGAAGATCGATAGAGAGTTCCATATTTACCAGTCTGTTCCAACCCGGGCATTGAAATCCCCCAATGACTTTATCAGAATTGGGAATTTTCCTAAGTATGGTTCTCAGCTGGGTATAAAAATAGTTTTATCTTCATCACAACTAGTCGAAGTAGGTGCATAGGCATTTATTAGAGTAGCAAACCGCCCACCTTTCAGGTGCAATCGTAGAGTCATTAGACGTCCATTTGATTTGTAGGAACAGGAAGCTCCTCCAGCTTTGAACTGCAGAGCTAAAACCAGTCTCTCAGCGTTCCCCCTTCTGCCTCCTCTTCCAAAAAGAGGTGTATCCACCGCCTACTTCCTCGAGTTGACCATCACCTTCTATACTAGTCTCTGAAAGTGCAGCTATATCAATGTTATAACAGTTCAGCTCGCAAGCAACAAGTGCAGTGCGTCTTTCAGGTCTACAATCACTCTTGTTATTCAACAAAGCAGAGTGCGTACATTCCAACATGAAATGTTCAAGTTCCATCCAGATTATAAAAATAAAAGTCTCTTTGTTTTCGAGTGAAGGGTGGACATCCGTCAGTCGCACTAAACTGACCAGATATTGAAAGACAGGCAATTTTTGGTTCACCTTTTCTAGAACATCCCCGGCATCCGGGTGAGCAGTTCCCTCTCCAAATGGAGCTGCTCAGACCTACATTCAGCAACTGAATCCTACCACTGTCTTGGACAACAAGGAGACAACTTTATATCTAGCATGGGCCGCCCATGTGCAGGTCGCTGACTACATGCTTCCAACCCGTCAGGTCTGCATGTTTCACCACCTTCCCATCGCCGCAGGACTTGAGAATAAGAATAAAATTAAAATATACTGAAAATATAAATATATAAATATGTACTAAAAATAAAGATACATATATACTGTAAAATGAAATAAAAATGTACAGGTAAAAAAGCAGCACATATCGAGCAGAGGTCAGCAATGCCTGTGCAAAGTTTTAGGTCCAATAAGGCTTGCACGACATCTCACAGACTCTCTCCACTTCATTGGCATTATCCAGAAGTAAGTGGAAGCAAAATGTCTGGTGCCAATATGAGTCGCAGGTTCAGGACTGTGGGAACGCCATGATTTCTTAGCACAAACCGAAGATCCCCAAAATGTCCAATACCATTCCCTGCATATCTGTTTTTATATCAGAGTGACCTTCTCCTAGAGACGTGCTTCGACAGAAGCTGAGGGTTGCCTCACTCCCAACGGTCTTTCAGTACACCGGACAACATCCCGGAATTTCTGCGTACCCGTGCATATATATATATATATATTATATATATATATATATATATATATATATATATATATATAGAGAGAGAGAGAGAGAGAGAGAGAGAGAGAGAGAGAGAGAGAGAGACTTTTCTGTTTCTGTCCTTGTCATCGGGCAAAGAATTTAAATGTATACAGCTGCACATATATTTATATTTTCTTGCATGCATTTTTTAAGCACCTGTGTGTGTATGTTTTTTTTTTTTTTACATTTCTATTGTTATTTTAGTGGGCAATGGTGAGTATAGTCAATTTAATCAGCTTTACGAGGTGTACCTAAATACATATCCTTCTCCCCTTCTCTCTCTCTCTTTATACACACAATATTATATATATGTATATATATATACAACAGTGACATTATAATGGAACAGGTCTAGCCATTAAGAAACACAAAAGCTGCAGACGACTTTACCGCAGGACTGTGACTAAGTTGCACACAAAAACTTAACTTTTGACACACCAAGAAAGAAAGGAAAGTTAAATTTCACACCTTTTGTGCGTTTTGAATGACTGAAAATTATGTGTCACAGTGTAACTGTTATACATGAAATCATTAAGTAAACGAATACTATTCCGATATATATATATAATATATATATATATATATATATACACAAACAAGGTATGCGTTGTGCTACATGTTTGTATCAAATGTTGATCAGAAACAATACATCACGGAGAAGTTGGACGAAAGCAGAGCAAACGGAAAACTAGAAGAAAACTTAACGGACGGGAAATTAGACAAAGACACGATATACAGAATATTTGCAGCTGGGCTTCCTTCAGTCAAGATATTATGGCAAAATATAGACGCAAAATATCATGGCAGTTTCGAGCCAATTACCATTGATACTGCTCAATTTTTCTGACGTCTGTGCTTTTTATTAAACTACTGAGAAAAAGCTAGCGAATGAGTACTGAGACAGAAACAAACAAGACATTATATAAATACAACAAAGAATTGCTGACTTCGGCTCCCGCTGTGTTCTCTGCGACTTACTCCAGTTCTTTTTTTGCGCAACCCCACTAACCTAGTTCGATAGCGGCAAAGCTCTTTCTATTGTATCTGTGGTATATGCATAATTGTTATTTTTTCGTTGCATATAGCCATTTCTCAGTAGCATAATAAAAAGCACTGGCGCCGGCAATATTGAGCAGTATCAATGGGAACTGGCGCGACACGTTTTTGATATTTTGTGTCATTGAATCGAATATTCCGTGTATCGTGTTTTTGTCTAATTTCCCGTCCGTTAAGTTTTCATCTGGTTTCCCGTTTGCTCTGCTTTCGTCTAACTTCTTCTCCTTGTACTTTTTCTATTCAGCCCTTGATACATTCATGTAGCACAACGCAAACCCTATTTGTATTCTTGATTGGATTCATTTATGTTGTACTGTCTTGCTGTGGCTCTGTTATCATTTTTTTCTTAGTTGATAATTCTAACTTCAAGGCAGTTGTGTAACTCTTTCTCGGAAGCATTTTGAAACTGCATACACGTCAACAATAAAAAGGTTAGCTGCGGACCCGTAGCTCTATAGGTCTTTTAAACACCGGAGCCTTTTAAACACCTGTGTACTTTATGTGGGGATAAAACCAAAATTTCCCCCAAAACTCGACCCTGCGGCTTAAATACCGATGCGTTTCATAGACAGGAAGATACGGTAGTTTCTCAAATGAACCAACTAGATTATCATTGATTATTATTATTAATGATTTACTCATTACTGTTACTAAAATAACTGGAAAATTTCACTTAAACAACCAGCTCACAATATACACACTCCCTAACATACCCTTAAACGCTCACAGATACATGCACACTCACATTTCAAAGACTTCCAAAATAATTTCATAGATTGTATTTTCTATAGTTTGGTAACATGTCAAGTGAGCACAAATTTGAGTCACACAATGACAAGAAATTTAATAAAAGACTTTGATGTTTTTGACCTACCATCTATCCTCGAAAATCAGCCCATCTCCATTCGGTAAAGTAACCTAATCACCTAATTAGCAACGCGCATGAACGGATCAACGAAAATCCCACTCTCCCTATCAATCTATCTATCTATCTATCTATCTATCTATCTATCTATCTATATACCTGTCTGTCTCTCTGTCTGTCTGTCTGTCTATCTGTCTGTATATCTGCATCTGTATATACCAAGGTGCTGTTAATGTAAACTTAATGATGTCAACCCTATTAAATTAACATGTTAAACCCAAATACATAAAATATTTAATATTGGTTTTAAATTTTGGCACAAGGCCGGATGTTTTGAGAGAGTGGAGCAAGTCAATTTCATTAAATCCAGTGATCAACTGGTACTTATTTTATCGACTCGAAACTGGCAAAGTCGACCCCGGTGCAATTGGACTCAGAATGCGAAGCCGGGAGAAAAGCTGCTAAGCGTTTTTTCCAACGCGGTAACAATTCTGCCAGCTTGCTGCCTTCATAATGATTTTAATTTTGCAAGAGGCTAGCAAGATTGGGGTTGAGATTATTTGATAATGTTCACCTCGGAGTTAGACTGCCACTTATTTTATTGACGTCGAAAAAATTAAAGATACAGTCAACCTCAGCAGTATTTGAACTCAGAACCTAACGCTGGACGAAACGCCGCTTAGATATTGCCCCGCGTGATAATATCTAAAATTAATTTTAAATTTTAGCACAAGGCCAGCAATTTCTGGGGAGTAGTGAGGGCCGATTGCATCGACCCCAGTGCTTAGCTGTTACTTATTTTATCGACTCCAACCGAATGAAATGCAAAGTCGGCCTCGTTGGAATTTGAACTCAAAACCTGAAGACGAACAAACTGCCACTAAGCACTTCGCCCAGCATCCTACCGATTCTGCCAGTTCACCGCCTTAATCTAATGTTAGTTTCAAATTTTGGTACAATCCTAGCAATGTCAAGAGGGGAAGTGAACCGATTACATCAAACCCAGCACTTTACTTGTACTTATTTTATCGATCCCGAAAGGCAAAGTCAGCCTCGTCGCAATCTGAACTCAAAACGGGAAGACGGACAAAACGATGCTAATCTGTCCGATATGCTAGCGATTCTGCCAGCTCGCCACTTTAATCTAATATTCAATATTTAATATTAAATTAAGTATTGTAAGGTGGTTAGCTATCAGAATCGTTAATACACGGGACAAAATGCTTAGCGGTATTGCTTCCATCTTCATGTTCTGAGTTCAAATTCCGCTCTGGTCGACTTTGTCTTTCATCTATTCTGCGTCAATAAAACAAATACATGCTGGCAACGGGAGTCGTTGTAATTGGCTTATCACTCACCCGAAATTGCTGGCATTATTCCAAAATTTGAATCCAATATCTAATTATGTTAAGTGCTTTTGAATTACTTTATTCAAGTGTTGACCGGAAATTTTCATTATTCTCTAAATTATATTTTTGAGTCGGATATGTATAATTTCGTTCATTAGTATGAAGGACCAAATTTCCTGTAAGTTGTTAATTGCATAAATGTGATGATAATCTTTAAATATATATTTATTTGTTCACTCATTTTGTTTTTCGTTAATTATCTAACATACTATTCGCGCTTATAAAAAAAATGACTTCGCAAAAGATGCAGTTGGTTCGAGTATATAATGTGATGATAAATTAAACCAATTGGAATAAACAAGGCGGACGCAGAATCCTAGAAAATTCTTAAGTCTTGAATCTGGAAAATACAGAACATTCATTAATTAAACGTGGAAAAGTACAGGACAACAAACAAACAAAAAAAAACTTAAGATATTGCTGCTAAAGTTAGAATTTAGAAACTAAAGTAGTAATAAATGCACTTTTATATTTTTAAATCTTACTTCAAAGTTTAAATTTAAATACTCAAAAAGTTGTTTATTTTCAGTTTCAGTGAAAGTTTACAAATTACAGGTTTACATTAAAAATTTGATATAACAATTTTATATATTTAAACAATCACATAATAGCAATTTAAGCAAAATTGATTATTATAACACCCAAGCTTTTAGGATAAGCTAGAGGGCCGTTTCTATATTTTGCATTCAATTTGTTCATTAGTTTAATTTTTAAAATAGTTTTCTAACTGTAAACAGAAAATACTTTGTTACCTGATAATGCAAACTTTAAAAAAAATTCGTTCTTTTGTTTCCTTAAAACATTTTTTTACTATTTTTTTTTTATCCTTTTCAATTATATATTCTACATAAATTTAAATTTATCACACAATATCTGTGATCAAGAATTTTTGGATAATGAGTTTTTGTTAAGAAAATATAATTTAAAAGATAATATAATACCAAAAATAAGACAAAAATTTTGGTTTAATACAAAGAAACTTTTAAATAAGAAAATTTGCTATAAAAAGTAAAATATAAAAATAAAACAGTGCACACTCCATTCGATGAACAATTTCTGAAAATGATTATCCTCTTGTCCTGTACTTTTCCAAGCTTAATTATCGTTAGTTCTATACTTTTCTAGGTTCAACACTTAAAAATATTCTCTGGTTCTGTGTCCGCATTTTTCATTCTAGTCATCTTTTGTTTTTACCAAGTGACGCTTCTATTATTATGATTAATAAAATTATCCTAATAATTGAAAAAAGGTTATTATTGGAAATATTTTTATATACAACTTAGAAATTTTGTTTACACCTAAAAAAACAGAATTAATAGCAGCAAATCTGTTACAAATAACTATATATTTTGAACAATTTTTATCATAAAATTATGTTACATTCTAATTAATTATTAATTTTTTTGTGAATGAATTTTTTTATTTTAATGTTTTTCATATGTACATATTTAACGCATAATAAGTCTAAAAATAAATATGAAATCTCAAAAATCATAACATTTTCATGCTTATCATTTTTAGGCGGAGCTTTCTCCAAAATATTTGTCTCCATGAAATATTTCATTGGAATTCAAATAATATTACTTTTCTCTTAAAAAAACAAAATTATTTTGATTTCTAAAAATTATCACCATTTTTCGTTACTTTAAGCCACACAAATTCTTTGTAGTTAATATTTTTTGACAAGGTTTTCACCATAAGATTCTTCCCATAGAGTTTTTCCATTTGAAGTAAATCACGAACGCAGAATACCTGTCAAAACAGCGTTGATGGTTGGTTAAATACACTTAGTAAACGGGAAAAAGTAACCAGCAAGGCGCTACAGGGCATTGAGGATCGTGGCTCCCAAACTCCAGTTAAGCACGCTGTATGATTAAGCTAAGCGACTCATAAACAGCAGATACCGCTTTTCACACTGCTAAATGTCTTAAAAGGACAAATTGTAGCTAATACTTTTTGACATTTTCACCATAACATTCATCTCATAGAGCTTTTTTTTTTATTTGAACACAACTGTTGAATAGTTTTCTTTCATAATAGCTGAACTATTTTGATTCAAAATAAATTGTGGTGGCTACTTACCATTTTTTCCTTACTTAAAGCCACACAATTTTTCCCAGCAAATACTTTCAACGAGGTTTTCACTGGAAGATTCTTCTCAATGAGTAAATTCTTTTAAACTCAATCTATACTTGTCTTTTAAAATAACTAAGATTTTCACCTTATTTTAACATTTTTGACCTAACTATTTTCAACGAACCAAATTTCTATCATTTTAATCTCAAAATGTAGCTTAGGAATGAACCATCATTGCTGAAAGAATCACATTCAATTTGGTTGAGAACTAAATTAATAATGAAGTATAGAAGTGTGCGTAAGTTAGTAAAAGTTGACCGTAAGAGTATATTTAATCACTGCCGTAGGTGAATGATAAGAATACTGCTTTCAATCTGTTTTTAGAACTGAATTAATGATGAAGCCCAGAAAATCTGGTAACTAAAATTTGACCTTAAGAATAACTTTGAAGGGCGGAGTGAGTTTGTATATTACAAAAAAATAAAGGAAATCTCAAACACAGAAGAGCAGTGATAATAGCTAAGAAGATCGGTTAAATGCCTTAAGAAAACAGAAAAAAAGAGACCCATGACATTAGATGACGTCTTTTATAACGCTAAATACTTTAAAATGACTAACATCGTAATTTGTTAAAAAGATTGCTATTTATTCATCACTTAAATCCACGCCACTTTTTTTGTAGCTAAAATTTTTTGACGAGGATTTTACCATAACATTTCCCTCGTAGATTTCTTTCGTTTGAATACAACTATTGTACAGTTTTCCTTTACAATAGCTGAGCTATTTTGATTCAATTTAATTTTACCGGTTTTCTCGCCATTTGAAGCCACACTATTTGTTTCCTAGCTAATACGTTTTGACGAGGTTTTCACTAGAAGATTATTTTCAATGAGCACGTTCTTTTAAACTCAATTAATCTATAATTTGATTTTAGAATAACTGAGATATTTTTATATAAAGTCCATTTTTCGCCTTATTTTCACATTTTTAACCTAATATATTTTGACCTAACTTTTTTTTAATGAACCAAATTTCTATTATTTTATCTCAAAATGTAGCTTAGCAATGGACCATCATTGCTAAAGAGAACTGCATTTAGTTTGGTTGGGAAATGAATTAGTGATGAGGCCAGAAATTGTGCGCGAGTAATTGACCTTAAGAATATATTTATCCCCTGGCGTTGGTTGTTCCTTCTCGAGCCACGCCTGGCTCATAAGGGCCGGTTTCCCGGTTTCCTTGGTGTATAGGTTCCCCACCTGGATGGGACACCTGTCCGTCGCAGGTGACCTGCAAGATGCAGGAGGAAAGAGTGAGAGAAAGTTGTGGCGAAAGAGTCAGTAGAAGTTCGCCATTACCTTCTGCCGAAGCCGCGTGGAGCTTAGGTGTTTCGCTCATAAACACACACATCGCCCGGTCTGAGATTCGAATCCGCGATCCCGCTGTTCTAACCACTAGGCCATGTGCCTCCACTCCTGCCGTAGGTGAATGATAGAAAGCAATGAATGTAGTTTAGAAATTCGCTTCTTTAGAAAAGTTAATTTTAGAAAAGATAAGCGTAAGACACTAATTCAATAAGAATGCTTAATGAGTTGATACACGTTGTTCACTTAACATGTCAGGAAATCATTAATGATTACTATTTCTTCCATATAGGTGAAATCTCAAGTACATTCTTTAAACTTCGGTGTCATCTCCCCGTCAGTGTTGTTTTGCCTGAGCAAAGAAAATAAGTTCGCTTTCCTAAAATCCAGTCAACAAATACTTTTGTATTCTATTTTCTGCTCACCGTTACCATCTTTATATTATATTGCGTAAAAACCTAAATGAGATATTTTTCTTTACGCCAGTAGGTCGATGATTTTAATCGAATTTCTTACACGAATGTAAATAAGAACGTCTTAGGAATTCTTTCAATTGAGATACTCTTACACTCAATTGTCACATATTTGACTGAGATAAATTTTATCATTGCCAACTATTAACTCCTAAAATAATTCGAAGCTGTTATATTTTGGAAAGGCAGTAGCACCAATAAGAACGCAATGATTACGTTTCACTTCAGTTTTATCACTAATCAAATAGTTAATCAATCGATCAATTAATTCGTTAGTCTGTCAAATTCATTTCGTCTCATTCCGTGACTTTATAAATGACTATGTAGGCTTCGAGCCCTGCCTCCTCAGCACTGCTCCACGAGATAAAATTCTTTATATATATATGTGTGTGTGTGTGTGTGTGTGTGTGTGTGTGTGTGTGTGTGTGCGTGTGTGTGTGTGTGTAAGTGTGTACATGCGTGCGCGCGTGTGTATGTATATATATGTATATATAAATAAGATAAAGGTGTAGAAAGACAGTTACCTTCAAGCAATCCGTAGTAAATATAAAATACAATTTTCAGGGACAATACTGGGTTATTGAGACGGAAGGTTGTCGATTTTTTTCGCATCGAAGTACGATGAACCGAAAAAAGATTTTTTTTTAATATTTTACGGTTGATGACCAGGGTTGTCGGGTATGCGAATAAGAATAAAAAGAGTTAAGACATGGAATAGATAAGATCCGGGCTACATGTTTCATAGAGAGCGGAACCTGGGAAGTTTTTAAATATCCAAGCGAGCTGTATACCGCAGGCTAGTATTCCGGCCAAGGATACCTTGATTAAATGGAATAGTGGCAAAATTGCGTTGATATACTCCATCACCTTGCACAAAGAATTCATTTAGGAGAATCGTCATGAAAGGAGAAGAGTCTTTTTTTCAAATTCTTAAAAGGACCAGTTAAAGGAAGCTCTGGCACGTATATGAATATTTTATACACAGAAAGACAAAATATAGAACACTGTCTTCCTGATGTTTTGCAATGATACGAGGCTCAGAGACAAATTGAAATTCAGCGGCATTATAAGATGCTACATAAAATAGGTGAACCATTTAGAAGCATAGCAGATATCACCTTTGTGAAGTAATATGGGTGGAGTTATAAGTACACAATGCGATTCCGGGAAAAATCTTAAGTTGCAGGGGAAAAAAATTAATTACCCTGTCTACTTTGCTAATTAAGATATCATCACCTGTGAAACGGAGCCCATCTCTAGTGAAGAGTAACCGTCCCTTCTCCAAATAAAGTGAAATTCGAAGCCCTTCACGCTTACGGGTTCTATCCCGATGAAATATTGATAGGAGAGTAAATACACTCTGAGTACAAAAACATAAGAAAATTTTGCTATTAACAAAGTTCTTCGCAAATGTAGTTGTTTCCAACAGGATGACAGATACCAGATGCGTTTCTCGAATGCATCAAAGTGGACATGGCAAAGACCATCGTGCCAATAAGGAAAGTATTATTATTATTATTATTATTATTATTATTATTATTATTATTATTATCATTATTATTATTATTATTAATAATAATATTTCGCCCGTCGCTTCGTTCTGAATTCAAATTCCCGCGAGGTTGACTTTGCCTTTCATCCTCTTGGGGTGGGGGTCGATGAATTAAGTACCAGATGAACACTAGGATCGATGTAATCGACTCACCCCTCCCACAAAATTGCTGCCCTTGTAGCAAAATCTGAAACCATTATTATTATTATTATTATTATTATTATTATCATCATCATCATCATCATCATCATCATCATCATCATCATCATCATCATCATCATCATCATAGGATTAGTTGTAGTAGTAGTAGTAGTAGTAGTAGTAGTAGAAGAAGAAGAAGAAGAAGAAGAAGAAGAAATAGAAGAAATACCCACAGCATTATGTAAACGGATTCGTATCTTAAAATTCTTTGACAACATATCTCTTCAACTCTCAAGGGCTATGAAATGGTTTTAATAACTTAACTGAGTTTCTATAAACAGAACATCAAGTAGGGTCACGCTAGATCAAGACTGATGGGAAGATTCAATGTGAATCTTCCCATCAGTCGAATAATACGATGCCCTAGACTTTGATAGTTGAAAGTTACTGCGGTACTAAAACGAAGAGGATTGACCTGTTCTGACATCATATCCTACATAAGTAGTGCATTCTAAGAAGAATTTTGTAAGCTCATTTAGCAGTTTGCTTTTGTTCTCTGTTACATAGTAACATTCAAGTTTGTATAGTTTAAGATGGCATCTTTTAAATAAAAGTTTATATTCCGAATTTTACACTTGAATGTTATTTGATTGCTTCTTTTCTTAAGATCAGTAGATTTAAATTTTAATTCTGGCTCCAAGATTCTTTGTAGTTCACATTATCTTTCCTTTCCTAGAATTTGAAATAACAACTAGGCATGTAATGTGCTTGATTTGATTGTTATAGTCCTACTTCTGCAAAATAGATAGAGTATCAAATCAGGGTTACGAATTCAAACGTGCAGAATTCAAAGGTACCAGATTCTCTGAAAATGCAAGCTACAATATGCTATACAAAGATATTTATCTCACATTTGTTTCGTGCCATAAATCTGGAATTTGGTAGTTGCTTTCATTATAGAAACTATTATTTACATAATTTTTAATAATTTTGACACTAAGTAGAATCTGTACCTTTAGAAGTATATTCTATTATTAAATAATGAATCAGTTTGGTACACGTGAATGGTGAAACAGGTAGATAAGTTGACTAAAGCTTGCGATACATTAAAGGTTAGATAAATATACAGGGTTAGGTAGATGTGTTAAAATACACAGGAAATTAATCTCTGGCATATCTAAATATACGCAGTTAAGAATGTAGAAATAACGATTTCGGTTGTTATACTTTTATCCTGTTAGTAGAAATAATGTTGTTTGTATTTACAAATATATTTTTTACAAAATGCGTTGGATCCTGCTATAAAACAATATCAAAATTCTTATTGTAACTGTGACTAAACAGTTTTGCTGGATTTTACAAGCCTACATAGGTCTTAAAATCAGCATTGATCGTCCGTTGAGAACTTATTTTTTATTTTATTTGATTCTTGGATTCTTAGAAGTAAGTATGCATCTACAAATATTTGTGGAGCGCTTTTAACTTGGATAAACTCCGACTCTTCAAATGATTCATGCGCCAAATTTCTACTCATCTTAAAATGTTAGTTCTCATATCTCCAGCCGCTAATTTGCACACACTAAATTCTTTCAGATCGGTTGAAATTGATTTAGTTTTTTTTAGATAAAATCTAGTGTTTTAGTTTCTTTCAACTATTATCGCTCAGCAGATTGGTATATAATTGTATTAGCAATGCGCAACACCTTAATTGGCGACAACATCAATGCAATTATATTGTTCTAAATATATTGACATCGTTAATATTTACTTCTAATTTAATAATCTATACATATAAAGCTGAAGTTGTCTGTGTGTGTGTGTGGCAGGTTTGGTAGCCTTCAACTAACACTATCTCCTGCGAGACCCTGCGGCGCAAGTTGACCAAAATTGAGAGTATGATAGAAGAAGGCTTGCTCTTCATTCCGTAGAAGAAAAAAATCAAATCGGACCATGTTAAGACCAAAAATTATTTACATCAAAAAGGTGCTTTTTTTTTCTATGAAAATCCCTATTTTTTACGATTGTTTTGACTGCTGTGTCGCCATTTTTCGGTGTATTTCAACCAGAAAAATGTTCACTTAAAGAGAATAACAAGCTACATAATGCAAAATTTTTACTTTTCAAAAAAGATTGAAACTATGTCAAAACTGTATTAACGCGACATCGAAGTCTGCCGTTTTAAGCGCAACTAAAAAACAAACCCGAGCAACGCCGGGCTATACTGCTAGTGTTTTATTAAAAGTGAAAACGAAAACAAATACAAAATTGTTTTTTCGTACTATATAACTCAAATTGGAAATCAGGCGAAAGAAATTACAATTTATTCGGTTCCGATATTTCAAATGGTCCTATAAATTAATGTGATTTTTTGCAGTATTCGATACTGTGGATCTTCTTAGTGCTCATCCTGCTGCTGCTATATTTCCAAAAAGAAGCACAACGCGACAAAACTAAATAAGCATTGCACGAAGATTTTCTATACACATTTGTCCCAAATCTTTTAATCGTTTTCTTACTGCTTGATCTCTACTCTAATAACTCATATAGAGTTTCCATATTCTTACACAGACAATTTATTATTATCTCACATAAATTGTCACCGGCCTGTTGCTGCCGAGTTTTCGTTAGTGATATGAATACAGCCACTTATTTAACGCTGCGACTTAGAGATATTGTAGTGATTTCATTGAACACAGTTCATAGTAATGTAGAATAAAGGTTTTAGATTTCCTAGGATTGTCTGGCTTCAACAGAAACATCATCTTTTTAAATAGAAAGCTTTCTGTCTTTGTCTCCAGTAAATTTGTTCCAAACAGGTTATCTAAAGAGTATTTATTTATAAATCGCAGTTTTTAACTGGACAAAACATAAATGCATGCTTACACACAAACTAAATTTAGTGACAGAGAAACATAGATGGAATGGAGTTGAATTATTCGAAACACTAGTCTTACACCACATAACAGTATAAAGTATTCTTGTGCCAATGTACGAAATTCTCGGTCCTTGAAATCCTCTGTAAATTCTGCAGATTTAATATATATAATTACACGTGCCAGATTGATTCAAAAGTTTTTTCGGATTTTCGGTGATGATTTTTGGCAACTTATATCTCCATGTTATCTCATTAACCTGTCTAATCATTGCTGAATTTCTTATTATTTAATTTCATTTATAACATATACACTTTCGGGGTTGGAAGTGCTGCCTCACCTTACCTACAGTCCATCAGACTTCTATCTTTTCAGAGCCATAGCTCATTTCTTGTACAGGTGACGGTTCAACAATGTGGATGTGGTATGAAATGGGTGCAAAAAGAGATCTTTGTCTGCAAACCAGTCAAGTGTTATAACCAAGGAATTGGGCTTCTGGTACAACAATGGCGACAGACCATAGAATATGACAGGATATATTTTGATGAATAAATGCTTTTACATGTAATTTGTTTGAACTGTTAATTAAAGCTTAGAATATGAAAAATACGTTTGACTCTGTCTAGTGTATACATATATATAGGGGTTGAACAAAATATTGGAAACACCTAAATAATTTTAAACAAATTTATTTTAATATACGGTAGGACCACCTTTGGCAGTAATTACAGCGTGAATACTACGAGATATGGACTCGTACAAAGTTTGAATTGTTTCCAAAGGAATATTTGTCCATTCTTCAGCTAAAACAGTCTCCAGTTTTTGTAATGATGATGGTGGACGATATCGAATCCTTACTTGTTTTTCTAAAATGCACCATAAATATTCAATAATATTGAGATCTGGGGACTGTGGTAGCCAGCTAAGATGTTTAACTTCATTAGAATGTTCCTGGTGCCATTCAGTAACAACTTTAGCTGTGTGAATTAGTGAATTATAATCGTGAAAGATTGCGTTTCTCTCCAGACACAGTTCCGCAACTGATGAATTTGATCAGATAAAATGCTTAAATAGTCTCGACTATTAATTCTGCGATCAAGGGAAGCCATTGGGCCGGCTGATTTCCAAGATATAGCCCACCCCCCGATCTTCGAAGATTCTCTTCTTTCTTGTTTAACAGTTGGAAAAAGGCTGTCAGAGTCAAGTGCTTCTTTTGGCTGTCTCCACACGTATACTCGGCCAGTGGTCGGAAATAAGGTAAAGGATGACTCGAACGAGAAAATACATTCTTCCACGGCTCTAAGGACCAATTCTGTAGGCTTTTACTCCACTCTAAACGCTTTGCAATGTTTGTTTTTGAAAGTAGTGGTTTTCTGATTGCAGCCCTCCAGTGAAACCCGGTTTTGTGCAGCTCCTAGCGAACAGTTTTTCTGGAAACTAGGTTCTCGTGGTGGTCATTAAGTTCTGCAGTAATTTTGGGGAGCTAGTTCGTGATCCTTTCTAACAATTCATGTAAGAGTCCGACTGTCTCTATCTGAAAGTTTTGGTTTTCTTCTGGTGTTTTGTTTCGACGAGGAGGTTTTTTTCCCTCTTTCTCAAAGGCTGTCGTTAATTTCGAGCCAGTACTTCTTGATTCACCAAATATTTCGGGTGTTTTCATTACGGTAGCGCCTACCATCCACACGAGTACCAACAATTTGATCTCTTTGAAAGTCCGACAGATTTGTCATTTTAATGGATTTTAATAACCTTTTTTCTGATGATATCTGAAATGAAACAGTAATTTTAGCAAAACATATTAAGCAACACTAATAATAAATAAAAAAAAGGTAAAAATAATGACGGTTTTATAGATATTTCAAAATTCTGATGCTATGATGCTAGTTGTTTTCGTTATATATATATTAATGTCTGGTCTTATGTTCAGTTATAATAAGAAGACTTCTGAATTAATCTGATGGATTACTCTATGCTTCTGTGAGTAAAAATGTATTAATGTTGTTGACAGTGACTTCGAAGTTTCGACCAGCTAAGCCGTCATCGGTCTCTGATGCATTAGAATTTGTCTTTCCTTTATACAGTCCCAGCTGACCTTAAATCTTCCTTGGGTTTTTGGGTTGGACTAGAGTATTCATTAGGATATTATAGTTGGTTGTTATGGAGGGAAATTTTATTGATTAAATTTGGGATTAAGTTATTGTTTTTAATTTATTCATTTATGTGGAACATTGTAAACAACTGCGTAAGTGTTTCTCTTTTCTTAAGTAGGTACAAGGTGTGACAGTAATTTTGTTGCTTTTGAAATTATTGGGTTTAATCGTTTTTCCTTGAACTTATAAAAGTCAAAGTTACAATGTCCAGTATTTAAACCCGTAGTAGCTGGGTATGTCAATTTTTTCGCAAACGTTTGTAGTTGGTGGTAAATTTAGATTGATTTTTTTTTTACTTATTATTATCATTATTTAGGGTCAATGCTTTGTTAGTATAGAATATTGTCTCTTGTGCGCTTTGATTTGGGCAAAGTTTGTATGTCTATATGTTTCTCTTTAGGTGTTCATTGTTCTAAAAGCAATTTAATTGGTATATAGGGTTTTTAACCTTCGTGTTATATGGAGGGAGGGTTTGCTTACTGTTCGTTTACAAAATTTCTTAAAATTCTTTTCCGCACATTTTGCTAAAGTGGGGCTGATATTGAAGGTGTGTATATATTAATGTATGAAAAGGGAAACAAAAATAAAATATGATTCAATTAAAAAGACAATAAAAAAGAAGAAAAAGGAAAGGAGTCTTGCAATTTATTTGCATACTCCTTACTCCTTACTCCTTTACTCCTTTATTTGTTTCAGTCATTTGACTGTGGCCATGCTGGAGCACCGCCTTTAGTCGAGCAAATCGACCCCAGGACTTATTCTTTGTAAGCCTAGTACTTATTCTATCGGTCTGTTTTGCCGAACTGTTAAGTCACGGGGACGTAAACACACCACCATCGGTTGTCAAGCGATGTTGGGGGGGGGGACAAACACAGACACACAAGCATATACACACACATATACATATATATATATATACACATATATACGACGGGCTTCTTTCAGTTTACGTCTACCAAATCCACTCACAAGGATTTGGTTGGCCCGAGGCTATAGTAGAAGACACTTGCCCAAGGTGCCACGCAGTGGGACTGAATCCGTAACCATGTGGTTCGTAAGCAAGCTACTTACCACACAGCCACTCCTACGCCTATATAGTATTCTTTATGAGTGCATGTAGGTCTGTATAGTTATATGAGAAAAAATTTTGTGGGGATTCTGGTATAATCTTAGATAACTTCTAGAGTACTTGTTTAGTGTAAAGCTGTAAAAGTGTTAAGCTGTAGGAATCTAGACGATGGTATAAACCTAGTACAACTAAGAAAAACAACTAAGAAAATACACCCACAAAAAATTGATGAATTGGGGATCTACATCTCTTCTTCAAAAACTTTAGCTAGTTAGTCAACTTCTTTTTTTTTTAATCACTTTTACAGCTTTATGGGTGGTTAACACATCCGGAATGAGTTATTGAAACATTAAACATAAATGCTTTTTCGTTGGCTTACGTAATAGGATCAAGTCAGTCATGAATGATACCTAATGCGATGAATTACACCCACTATATTCCCAGCGTAGTATCTAGGACGGAGAAGGGGTATGTTGGATTGTTAGTATGGCTGTTTTTGTATATGTGGAATAGTATTATAATACATCCTTTTGATATATATATATATATATATATATTCACATACATATATATATATACATACATACATATAATATATATATATATATATATATAATATATATATATATATATAATATATATATATATATATATACATGTATATATATATATATATATATATATATATATATATATACATATATAGTCTATGTTTATATATATATATATATATATATATATATATAATATGGGAGTTTAGTTCACAGGTGTTCTAAATGATTATGAAAACTAGTTAAGTGCTGTAACGGATTACTAGGGCTCTAGGGTTATAGCCGGGACGGTAGTTATGGAGCACCGCCTTTAGTCGAGCAAATCGACCCCAGGACTTATTCTTTGGAACCTTAGTACTTATTCTATCGGTCTCTTTTGCAGAACCGCTAAGTTACGGGGGACGTCAACACACCACCATCGGTTGTCTAGCGATGTTGTGGGGACGAACACAGACATACAAACATATACACACATACATATATACGTATATACGATGGACTTCTTTCAGTTTCCGTCCACCAAATCCACTCACAAGGCTTTTATCGACCCGAGGCTATAGTAGAAAACACGTGGTTGGTAAGCAAGCTACTTACCACACAGCCACTCCTGACAATCATATAGTGGTTGTAATTCATCGCATTAGGTATATTTCAAGTAATAATAATTCTGCTGACGTAAGATAATAGTGCTCCGGTTGACTTGCCGCCTAATTCTTCCACTTGATCTGCAATAGAAACAGCAGGGAATTTTATAGCTGCATAATAAAAACTGGCTATAGGCTGGGTTTCAATGGAGCTGGTATATGTATAATAGAATAAAGACTTAAGCAGACAAACTAGTATCAGGTCAGATTATGACATTGACAAAACTAAGTGACTACTACAAAAGTTTATGTCATAGGACACTAAAAGATCAGTTGAGGGATGTTCGTAGTAGTTTGGTATAAGCTGGTATTCTCGAGGAATGATTATAGATAAGTCCATATTATTGATATTAGATAATAGGCGAAGCAGGTCAAGATAAGAAAAATCCAAACCTGGATGGGAAGGAAGAAGGTGCGCAGGTAAACACGACACTTTCAAGAACAGACGCGCAGATGTTACATTTCCTCGTAAGGTGGCCGACCGCCAATATTTTTAGTAACAATCTATTCCATCGGAGGAGGGTGAGATAAGAACGTGTGTAGGAAATAAAGATATACTCGTTGCGGGAGAAGTCGAGGAGTGAGTTTAAAGAAAGAGAGACGGAGGATATAAGGTCATAACAATAGGCAAATGGAATCCAACAAATATGACGAGGGATAGATGTATGAAGTTTTCAAGTTAGAGGAAGATATGAAGAAAGAAGTGACCAGTCATTGCGTGGTTAGGACAACGGGATGCTAAGTGAGATAGCAGAATGGTGGAAAGAGCAACAGTGTATGGAGTGAGTACTTGGAATTTTCTGTTAGCTGGACTAGCCAGAATGCGTATTATGCTATTAGGGACCTAAGTTTCAGAGTGGGGTGTAAACGATAAAATATATTTAAGTTGATTCTTTTTACTCTAGGCACAAGGGTCGAAATTTTGGGAGAGAGGACAAGTCGATTAGATCGACCCCAATACATAACTAGTACATAACTTATTGACTCCAAAAAGGATAAAAAGCAAAGTCTGCCGCGGTGGAATTTGAACTCAGATCGTAGTGGCAGACGAAATACTACTAAGCATTTCGTTCGGCTTGCTAACGTTTCTTATTTCTTTATTGCCCACAAGGGGCTAAACATAGAGGAGACAAACATGGACAGACGAACGGATTAAATCGATTACATTGACCCCAGTGCGTAACTGGTACTTAATTTATCGACCCCGAAAGGATGAAAGGCAAAGTCCACCTCGGTGGAATTTGAACTCAGAACGTAGCGGCGAACGAAATACCTATTTCTTTACTACCCACAAGAGGTTAAACACAGAGAGGACAAACAAGGACAGACAAACGGATTAAGTCGATTACATCGACCCCAGTGCGTAACTGGTACTTAATTTATCGACCCCGAAAGGATGAAAGGCAAAGTCGACCTTTGCGGAATTTGAACTCAGAACGTAAGGGCAGACGAAATACGGCTACGCATTTCGCCCGGCGTGCTAACGTTTCTGCCAGCTCGCCGCCTTAATTGTGATAGATTGGTCAATACAATATGTGTGGGAATTTTAATGACTAAATCAAATTACCCGTACTGGGACACTGTCTCGAAAACTTTTAGTTCAACGAATCGCCCCTCCCCTTATTTTTTTCATTTTTATACTTATTCTATCGTTCTCTTTTTTCTCTTTTACCGAGCCGCTAGCTATGGGGACGTAAGCACATACACATACATACATACATACATACATACATACATACATACATACATACATACATACATACATACATACATACATACATACATACATACATACGATGGCTTCTTTCTGTTTCCGACTACAAAATGCACTCACAAGTCATTGGTTGGCCTGAGGCTAGAGTAGGAAAACCTTGACAAAGTTGTAGCGCAGTAGGACTAAACTCGGAACCATGTCGTTGAGAATGAGCTTCTTAGCCAAACACATAAATGTGCGCACACACATATTCGCACACACACTCACACACACACACACGCACATGCGCACATGCACACACACATATATACAGGGTGTCCCCAAAAAATGTATACACATAGTGGTTCAGCAAAAGAGAACGATAGAATAAGTACTAGGCTTACAAAGAATAACAAATTTACAATTATTTAAGGTGTGTATACATTTTTTTGGGACACCCTGTATATGTAATTGCGGGAGGAGTAGCAGTATGTCAGAATGGTTAAGAACTTTGCTCCGCAACTACAATGTCCTGGACTTCGATCTGACCAAATGCTCTCTTGGACAAATGGCATTTTTTTTATAATCACAAGTCGACCCATACCTTGTAAATGAAATTAAGATTGCGCAGAGGAAAACTGTATACATTGAATGGACTGCAACTGTACTAAAAAAAGTTACACCCTTGTCACACGTACATATCACGCTGACGTTGCCTGACAATTATGTTAAAGGTACGTGACAAAAACTTACATATTAAATCAGGAGCAGGTCATTCAGTTGATAGGCCATTGAATTCTTTTCTTCGAACAACAGAAATCAACCGCCACACGGAACGCACACACACAAACACATTCACATGCATATATATATATATACACACATGCATTCATATGTACATACGCACACGTGTGTCTGTGTGTCTGCCTGTGTTTTCCTTCCTTTTTTAAATTAAAGTAAACTTTTACCGGCCACCGACTGGGTTGCAAGGTTGGGAAAGAATCTAACCGCCATCCTTTAAAACTTAAGAAGTTCTTGCAGACTTTTGAAGTTCCAGATATAGCGGTCATTTAGAACTTCTGTGTATGTATGTATGTATGTACGTATGCATGTATGTATGTATGTATGTATGTATGTATGTATGTATGTATGTATGTATGTATGTATGTGTGTGTGTATGTATGTATGTATGTATGTATGTATGTATGTATGTATGTATGTATGTATGTATGTGTATGTATGTATGTATGTATGTATGTATGTATGTATGTATGTATGTATGTATGTGTGTATGTATATATGATGAGACTCATGGTGTGTTCAGAGTGTTTCTCTAGAATGCGAGTATGACCAAATTCATATTACCTCAAAACCGTCGACTCATATTTGCTGCACTTCTTTCTAACTGGCTTCATTCATCTATTGTTATTTTATAGGCAGTTTTCTAATTCGACTTGGCTTTATCGTTGATGCTTTAATATTTTTTTTTTTTAATTTATAAAAGTTAATTCGTGACAATACCTTTTAGAAAAACGGCCTAATACTTTTTTCAGATTTGTCTCAATAATAATTAGTTTTAGTTCATAAAACGTGTTGCTTGTAAAAAGACTAGAGTGGTAGGGAAAATTTGACTACAAGAAATAATAGAAGGAAACAGATACTGCAAGATATCAGAGTAGAAGTTGGAATTTGAATTTCGAATTATATAAAATTCAGGGTATTTGGGTGGAAAAAAGTGTAGCGAAGAATATTAAAGGGAAGACCAGAAGGTATTCGGCAGCATGTTGATGATGTCCTTAAATTTGAAAAGCCATTTTTATTCCCCGATAACACCCTCTCATGCGCATGTGTAACTGATATGTTACCGAATGTTTTTCGCAGAGTTTAAGAAAAATATATTTTGTGCACTTTGGGGAACACAGCTTTGTTGGTCAAAAACTATAGGAATCATAAATATTGCGGGGGAGACTTTTAGGTCGTCAAGATCTCAAAAGTGTTAGATTATCAGAGCTATAAGATAAAAAATTAGGAAAATCTTGACTTTAATCAAACCATTTATCCATCTAAACCATTTTTTAATCAAATCATTTATCCTTCATATTTCTCGAGCTGGCGGGATACTACTGCCCATTTGACTCTTACTAATATAAGTTAGAGTCCATCCTAGTCACCTTTCTCCACTACTAGAGCATATTTCTGTATTCCTAAATGTCAGGTTTACTACGTTTGAAAGAGTATGCAAGGTAGGTATCGGCAATTTTAAAAATTTTGTTAGACTGCCTTCATCTCTATCATACACAAATGACTCATCTCTTTCCCATCATCCACCATCTTTCACTTCATAGGAAGTCGATATAGGAAGCTCCATAAAACGTTTTCTGGTGGGAGTTAGTACGTAATGTGGAGGAGGTAAAATTACATTTAAATGAAACTATGAACTTCAACTCCGATGTTCTTAATATTCCACTTCGTCTTCTCTATACTTTTGCATGGTTTCATTAATTTAGAACATTTTACTCCCGTGCTCACATTGTCCCTGCTAATATACAAATTTATCTGCTTGTAGATTCTCTTAAATAAGTGTATTTAATTTATTGAGGATGAAGATCTGTATCATGTCTAAATTAAACATTAGCTAATGCTTGCTTATTATACATTCGGTTACAGATTTCACTTTCTCATAATCGATAAAATACCAGTGATGTTAGAAGATAGCCCCATAAAAATCGCATCTATTGCTAGTATCTCGTATGTAACTTTTGTAAAGGTTATATTGCACTTAATTCCACATTTAATTCCGTACAAAATTTTGGAAAACAAAATACGTGTATGCAAAATGTCAAGAACGTCAACGTACTAATTTTTCACTTGTTCATCTGACCGATTGCTTGTACCAGACTATTTCGGTTATTGACATTTAGCTCTACATATGATAGGACAATAATTGGTATGTTTGACCGGTTTGAATAATTCATTTTTTGCTGTTAAAACTACCTTAATTTGAATGAAATCGCTCCTATTTCCGTCGATGACGCTAAAAATAATTTTGCTACTGGGTATATTCTTTTATTCATCCGACTGCGGCCATGTTGCAGCACAATCTTTAGTCGAACAGATCGACCCAAGGACTTATTCTTTGTAAGCCTGGTACTTATTCAGTCGGTCTCTTTTGCCGAACCGTTAATTTAAGGGGACGTAAACACACCAACATCAGTCGTCAAGCAATGGTGGGGGTGTACAAACACACACACACACATATATGTATATGTTTTCGTCTATCAAATCCAGTCACAAGGCATTGGTCGGCCCGAGGGTATAGCAGAAGACACTTGCCCAAGGTGCCACGCAGTGGGACTGAACCCGGGCTATGGTTGGGAACAATAGTTGTGAAGCAAGCTTCTTACCAAACAGCCACGCGACTGTTTGAAATGTTTTAAAATTAGATAGAATGACTTGTGACAGTATGAAAATGGAATCGTTACTGTTGCTAATTATAACAGTGACCCTATTCCAAACTTTCATACAGTTATATCAATAAGATATAAGAATTTGAAGATATGTTTATTATCTTAGTTTCAATTCATTAGATAAAGAAGCATAAACAATATTTCCTTGTTAGGTTTATTGCCTGAAGCATAAAATAACTTTATAAATATAAAATACGCTCTTTGTATAAGAGTCAAAAATAATCCTGAATCCTTGTTCAGTATCGGATCGATCCCAAAATTGAATCAGTTCGTGCCAGTATTAAGACCAAACATACCTGAAAATTTCAACCGAATCCATCCACGGACAAACAAACAAACAAAAAAAAAAAACACGACCGAAAATAGTACTTCCGCCTTCGCTAAGGCGGATGTAATACAGTTCTTTTAATTTGACTACGGTTGTAAAACTATTTGTAATATGGTGATTGAAAATTATATAATCAAATTACCTAAAGTTACTTTTTATTTTGACTGTAAAAAAACGATCTTTATTAAAAATAAATACTTTGTATTGAAGTTATTCTTTCTTGTATGCAAAATGCTGTTACGGAGACCTGAAAGTCTGAAGACTAAACCCGTAACTTTTGTAGATTTCAGCGAAGGAGTAATTGATTTCCTATTGGATTGGTTCCAAATTTCTCCATACAAATCATAAAAATATTATCTCTTTGACAACATAAGGAATGTAGACAAAATAAAATCGCCTTTCAGATAATATTGAGGAAATACACCCAGCGGATTTCAACTTAGGTGACTAATGGCGGACCAATGTTTCATCCAATCGAATAAACAAAACATCGTTAGACGCGACAAGAAATGGATCTCTTGATCAGCAAAACGTATAATCCTGTATATGCGTTGGATAAGCATTTCCTCAAATGCAGTGAATATCACATCTTTAACGGACACACAGTGTAATTATCTTAAGCAATGTCTTACAACTTAGAATACTATATTTTTAAGTTGAGTAATAAGAAACTTAAACAGAACTATGATTTTACTGGCAATAATAATATAGACAGCTCATATAGACGATGACATAAATACTAGATGATGAAAGAATAATGATACTTGGTGTATCTAGTGTGGAATCGCATGATCATAGAAATATTGCGACATATAGTAATGATTATTATGATAATAATTGTAATAATGATAAAAACACTGGTAGTCATAATATTGGTTTCAAGCTTTGGCACAAAGCCACTAATTTCGGGGGGGGGGGACTAGTCGATTATATCGACCCTAGTGTTTCACTGGTACTTATTTTATCGACTCCGAAAGGATGAAAGGCAAAGTCGACGGCGGCGGCGTTTGAATTCAGAGTGTAGAGACGGACGAAATGTCGCTAAGTATTTTGCCTGGAGAGCAAACAATTCTGCCAGTTCACCACCTTCTGATAGCATAATATTAACACCAATAATATTACAATGAATAATGGTAATAGCAAAAATAATGGTGATAATTTGGCTACTAGTAACAATGCTAATCACATAGTTAGTTGAAAAATGGAGAATAAGAATAACAGCAATAATAATAATAATAATAATAATAATAATAATAATAATAATAATAATAATGATAATGATAATAATAATAATAATAATAATAATAATAATAATAATAATAATAATAAAAATTTAAAAAATAGAACAGCAACGAACCATGATAAAACGGTGGCAAGAAAAGCCCCTTCATGGTAAATACTGGACTAAACTAAACGCAAAAGAAATAGACAAAGAAAAATCACAGCAATGGTTGAGAAGCTCAGGACTCAAAGCAGAGACAGAGGGATTTTTATTTGCAGCACAAGACCAAAGCCTCCCCACCAGAAATTACCAAAAACATGTAATGAAAAGAAATATAACAAGTAACTGCAGAATATGTGGAGATGGACAAGAAACAATAAATCATATTATATCTGGCTGCCCAGTCCTGGCTAAGAAGGAATATATTCACAAACATGACAGAGTCGGAACCTACATACACTAGAAGCTATGCCAACATTATGGAATAACAACAGAAAAAAGATGCTATAGGCACACACCAGAAAAGGTCACAGAAAACGAGAAAGCAACCATACTCTGGGATATGCCGATACACACAGATAGAGAAATTAAGGCCAACAGACCAGATATAGTTGTCAGAGATCATGAAGAAAAAAAAAATGCTTTCTAATTGATGTATCAATACCGGCAGATGACAACGTGTCTCTAAAAGAAATGGAGAAACTTTCAAAATACAAAGACCTGGAAATAGAGGTAACCAGAATGTGGAATCTAAAAACAGAAACAATCCCTATCATAGTAGGTGCATTAGGCATGATAAAAAAATATTCAGACAAATACATAACAAAAATACCAGGACTTACAAACACATATAACATACAGAAAATTGCACTACTAGGCACTGCACGCATCCTACGCATAACACTTTTCATACAATAACCATCAGAGCATCACAACAAATCACAGCACATACCCAAGGCACACAGAGCTGCGCTCGGTAGTGAAGTGAAAGCACACAACAAAAATAAAACTACTGAATAATAATAATAATAATAATAATAATAATAATAATAATAATAATAATAAAATAATAATAATAATAATAAAATAATAATAATAATAATAATAATAATAATATAATATAATAATAATAATAATAATAATAATAATAATAATAATAATAATAATAATAATAATTCTTTCTATTATAAGCCCAAAAGGTTGAAAGGAAGGTCAACGTCGGCGGAATTTGAACATATTACGTAAATATAGACGAAATACCGCTAAGTAATTTGTCCGGCATGCCAATAATTCTATTAGATGTAATAGCAGTAACAGAAGTCCCTGTTTTCTAGATAATGATTATCTCTGTAAAAACATTGTATATAAATATTATGTCCTGACCGAAATATACGGATACAGATATCCGGGTGCAACTACGAACTCTCTCACAAATCGATAGTATAACCAGGTTGCGTCACTTCAAGATATAAACAGGAGACACAATACTTCTTTGCCTATCCTAATCCGGCACTTGGCGGAAAATAAAACTCAATAAAACATTTCCTGAACCGTGGTACGGGCAGGAAGCTCGTATGATGAGAAACTATAATTTATGTAATCTTTGTTGAGAAGAGATATATAATTTACTATCTGAAGAAAGACTTATTAATAAACACTCTGAACTTATTACGAGATGCCACCTTAAGGCTGGAAAAACTTTCAAGAAATATAAAACAAAATATTTATTGGAGAGTTACTGATTATTCCGATTACTAACTGAAGTTCATTTTGTGAAGACTTTTACACGAAGTAATATATTCTAAAATATATAGCTCATGCGATTAGGAGCTATTTACCTGGAACAATACGGACTTTTAAGTTTTGGTATCTTTAATCAAAATGTCCGGCGGGGTATCAGAATGCCTACATAAATTTATCTATAACAAAATATCCTTTGTGTTTGTAAAATTGACTGAGTCATTTGAGATGAATGTAAGAATAGAGAATTCTTTAATTTTTCATCAGTGGTTATAACAGCACATATATTATCATTAAGTCTGCGCATTCAGAAATTAATTTGCCTATTTTTTTAAAATTCTCAGTAAGGAGGCCATTCTATATAAAGTATCAATAACATCTGCGTGAATATGTCTGTGCGTGTAAGCATATGTGTGCGGGTGACCGCTGAATTCTGTAGTAACTGATGTCTGACTCCTGAAATGCCACTGACCTGGTTGATTACAGCCATAATGAAGACAACTAGACTACAGTGCAATAAAACTACAGTGTCTGTCTACAATTCCTGATTTAAATGGCTGATAGAATAAAATACACCTCAACTGAGTGAAGAACGTCATTGACGAAAAGTGATTTAAAGTTTTGGGGGTTTGTTTTGAAATTGTAATGGGCCTATAACTTATGTTATAGACTAAAAGACAAAACATTTAGGTCATATGTTAGTTTTTTCCGATTCTTTATTTCTTCTATTTTTATTCTATACACCCTTCTTAGTGGCTGGTTCATTCAAACCAGTGGTTTGTTTATGTTGAATCGCTTGAAATATGCACATGCAACCATATAAACTCGTCCAATTCAATATGGGTATAAATTATTGATAATACTATTCAACAAAAAAAAAAAAAAAAATTGGAATGGTATCGAGACACCAAACATCATTTTTAGCTAATTTGAGGGCGCTGAATCTAAAAATGACCTTACTTTTTCTTGGTTAGCTACCGTTTTTTGCTGTACAGAAGTGTCTCATTTTTGAGGAAAAAAGTATCTTTTTTCATTTGTTTTCTATATATTTGATATTGATCGTTGGCAAAGTAAAATCGTAGAAACCTCTCAATTCGTATTTAAACCAACAAATATTGGTCTGCTCATTGAGAAATACTATTTTTGCAATAACAATCAGACCCTAAGTCTTTAAAAATAACACGATTGAATATACCAAGACCAAGTATTTTCATCAAATCATTAAATAAACTAACAGCAGAAATAAAACCTTCGTGAACTATGGTAAAAAATTTCTCTTTGTTGATTGTCTGTCATGATCAGTGTTATTTAAGTCCCTTTTGATACTCCAGCAGTAGTCAGCCACCATTCGTTTGTCCCACCGTCCCTGGTAGCGATCTTCGATTGTTTTGATATCCTGATGGAATCCTTCTCCTTGCTAATCACTCACACCGCCGCAATTATCCCGAAATTTATCTAGATAGCTATGTAAAAAAATAAACCTTAATACTCATATTAGCGCATGTGTACTGTAGACTTTTCAACAATTTTTCCACTAACTCCTTGTAGTTTTCGGCCCGGCGATTGCCTAAGAAGGCTTTCACCATGTCAACAAACGATGTCCAAGCGTAATTCCAAGTCATTTACTGAATTAACAAATTCATCATCCTTAATGAATTTCCTGATATCACGACCATCAAATACTTCTGCTTTGAGTTTTTCGGTGCTAAGTCCTGGAAACGATTTGCATATATACTCAAAACATTTACTTTCTTTGTCGAGTGATTTTACATACTGTTTCATTAATCCCAATTTGATATGCAAGGGAAGGAAGATGATTTTTTTCTTTCAGAACTAGCGTTGCAGTAATAACGTTCTTTTCATTGACCTTCAACTCTCGGGGTGGCCAATCTTTCCTTTTCCCGTGCTCCTCTTTTGCTCTACTGTCCCACATACACAAAAAAAACATGGGAATTTGTGTAGCCACATTATTGACCAAGCAGGAAATTTACCATTTTCAAATCGACACATAACACCCATTTATGTTTGGTGTAGACAATATGCTCTATAACCTGTTTGATGGCATCATGTTTTTCTTTCAATGTTGAATAAACTATAGCTATTGGCGCATACATGGTATTATGGAGCAAAACACATTTCAAACTACGTTTTGAACTATCAGTGAGCAATCTCCATTCACCAGGATCAAATTATTATTATTATTATTATTATTATTATTGAGTGAGAGAGCAGTTCATGCCATCAAAGTGACACTGGGGTAAAATATACGAAGCCCAATATACCCATCATGACTACCCGTCTGATAAAGGTACACCAGGCACATGCATCACAACCATATGTGCGCGACATGGTGATCTCATATCAAGATAAACAGCACATGACCTTGCAGGTGGGGCCCAGTTAGAATTTTCTTCAGGTTGAGTAGCCCATCCTGCTCAAACGGTCCCTGAATAAGGGTTGCTTTAGGATGTTGAACGAAACACCTATGTTTCCAGAGGTGAACCATTCAAACTCCAAAGAATCCCTCTCAACACATGGCCATGATGCTCCCCCACTACTTCTGCTCGTGATCAGAGATGCACATATCGTCAGCCACTAAGGGACATGCTCAACTGGTTAAGGTCAAACAACTGACAAGCAAATCTGTGGTATTGAGCAGAATATTTGCTGTAGCCCATCTTTTATACCAAGACAAAACAATGTACATGATAACACTTCCAATCAGTTAAGATCAGAAGCCATGAGAGCCACTGCCTGGTACTGCATCAGGGCATTATTATTATTATTATTATTATTATTATTATTATTATTATTATTATTATTATTATTATTATCATTATTATTATTATTATTATTATTATTATTATTATTATTATTCTCCATTTTTCAACTAACTATGTGATTAGCATTGTTACTAGTAGCCAAATTTGTGGACGCCTAGTGGAAGAAGAACGCTCTCAATGTCATTGCAATGAACAAGATCCGTGTTCTCAATAAAGAACGATACAAATTCGGCATCCCTGTTTCGATAGAATGTTACCTTTGTGACTTTTGCTAACAGGTGTTTTTCGTTGAGCCTAGACGCCAATAGTTCTGCTGATTTTTTGCTTAGATTTAAGTCTCGAACCAAATTATTGAGCTCATTTTGATTAAACGGCTCTGTCACGGTTTCGGGAACGTAGTCAGGATTGTTTTCGCAGTGTCTCTCATTTACATCAGTACCAGACTCGTAACTTTCAACAAGTTTCAACAAATTTTCGTAAAAAAACTGGGAGTGGCAAATTATCTGAATGCGGCTTTCCTACGGGTTCGAATAAGCTTCAAGCACATTTGAACTGGCAACAAGTTTGTATTTATGCACATCGCTGCTTACTGCTGTCACCTGTATTTTACTTACGGCTAGCTGCAGAATAGTGTGACCAATCAAGGGCTATGAGTGGAGTGGCAATAAATTCATGATGTGTGGAAAAAATATGATCTTCTGCATTTAGTTCCATATCTTAAGGTTTTGCGACCAAATACACACATTGACCGTCATCTTTCATAGATTCACAAAATAAATTGGCTCATCGACTCTATTCCACCCATAAAGATTGTGGCCATGTGTTTTATTGCCATTATTGTTGAAGAACTTAGTCACATATTTATTGTGATGGATATTAAACGTAGCGAATAAACCCACGCGATTCACACATAAAAAGAACCAAAGATATATTTTCTTCAAAATATAATTTATTATCCATTTTTTTTTTAGACTACATTAAGCTGCTCAAAAATTTTCACCGAGATTAAATTTCGCTGTATTTCCCGTGACATTTTGTTTTCTCATAATTCTTTACCTTTTCAACACGCCCTGAAAATGAGTTTAAAATACACTGCATTATTAAAACATTGTTCTTATCATTAAAAAAGTTAATTATTTCTATAATCGTCTATCAGTATCTCTTTTAATGTATTTGGTATCTTCTAATGTTTTCGATTATTTCATCCTTCGGTCAATATGTTTCTAACAAATGTACTGTGAACCGTGTAGTCGTGCTGCGCACCACACCAAGGCGACTTCTCGACTGTTGACTAAATTGGTAAACTTACATTAAGTAGACTTATATTAACTTACATTATTGTGGTTAGGGCAGCGGACTCGCGATCGAAGGATCGCGGTTTCGATTCCCAGACCGGGCGTTGTGTGTGTTTATTGAATGAAAACACCTAAAGCTCTACGAGGCTCGTACTCCACCCCAACTTTCTCTCACTCTTTCTTCCTGTTTCTTGAGTAACGCTGCGATAGACTAGCGTACCGTCCATCTGGGGGGAACACATACGCCACAAAAACCGTGAAACCAGGCCCATGAACCTATCTAGGCTTGAAAAGGGCGCATAAATAAATAAAAATGACATTACTAGTGGCCTCTAAAGATATCGTATTCTATATAATACTTGGGAATGGTCTTATTGCGCACTATATATTTCGTCTTCACTTCAGCTTTACTATCGTTGTTTTAGTTTCTTGGTCGAAGCTCTTTCGTCAGACATCCCGTGGCTTCTTCGGTAACTCTCTATCCCACGTGTTTCCTTTGGAAAAGCAGAACACTATAAAGTGTGTGTGTGTGACGAAGAGAGAGAGTGAGAGATAGAGAGTGCGCTTCTCCTGTATTGTCATAGCTTCACTTGAACTTTCTCAATGCTTCAAGAACGCCCTTCCTCACAACTCCCCCAAAATTTTACATTCTGGTTTCTAATTTTATCATCCATAAGTTGTCAAGGCGATCCACAACAGATGGTCCAAAGAAGCATAAACGCATCCACACAGGGCCGTTGTAATATTTGTGCGTTGTAATCATTAGCGTGTCAGACATTTCTTCCGACTCTTTACGTTCTATGTTCAATTACTGACGAGTTCGGCTTTGTTTTACATCATTCTGGGCATGCACTGAGATCAGTGGAATTGACTAACATTTTGCTCCAAAAATACTTAGACCAAATTGTGAAATCATCATCATCATCATCATCATCATCATCATTATCATCATCCTCATCATCATTATCATCACGTTCTGAGTTCAAATGTCACCGAGGTCGACTTTGCCATTAATCCTTTCGGGGTCCATAAAAACAGCAGTTGAAAACTGGAATCGATATTAATTGACTTGAACCCTCACACGAAATTGCTGGCCTTGTGCCAAAATTTGAAATCGTTAGTACGAGGATAGGCTGAAAAGTTCATAGACTGACTGTGAAGGTGTAATGCTTGAACTGTGGAATCTTGCATGCATATGTGCGTTGGTTGTGTGTATGTGTGCGTGTGTGTGTATTTATGAGTGAGTGTGTGTGTGTGTGTGTGTGTGTTTGTGTGTGTGCGTATGTGTGTGTGTGAGTATGTGTGTGTGTGTGTGTGTGTGTGTGAACTTTGTAAAGCATACTACGGTTTATGACGCACGAAAGAGAAGAAATCAGACAAAAGAGGTTGTTTGCTAATGTGTACTGAACGAATATAATGCTTTCAAAAAGGTGCCCAACTGACCATACTATACTGTGTAGTCGACAAAATCAAAACCAAACAATGAACGTGCCTGAAATTTTAGATACAAAATGGCGACAATTTACCCATCGCCACCTGTAAATATGTGTGCATGTGTGCTTGTGTGTGTGTAAATACATGTGCGTGCTTGCGTGTGTGCGTGCGTGCGTGTGTGTGCGCGTGTATGTGTTTGTGTGTGTAAGTTTGTGTGTGTGTGTATTGTAACCTAGGAGCAAGTCATTCACAATACACAAAGGCGTTCAGTATTCCTGAGAGTAGACTACATAAGGTTGTGTTTGTTTTGTTTTTATTTTTTTTAATTGTTGACCAGTTCACAGATTTGTAACATATTTGGGAATTTCTCGATGCTTGGTATGAGAGCATCATGATGAGAGAACAATTGAAATAGGTTAGAAAAAAGAAAGAAAGAAAGAAAGAAAGGAAGAAAGGAAGCAAGAAAGAAAGAAAGAAAGAAAGAAAGAAAGAAAGGAAAGAAAGAAGGTTCTGTTTAAAACCAAGCAAGCCTAGTAATCATCTGTCGTGTCTCATCAAACACCTCCTTTAATAAGTATGTACCATTCCTGATATCATTCAAGACTTTAATTACTTTCATACTTCAGGCAACTAGCTGGTAGAATGGTAGAATTGTTTGCACACCGGACATATGTTTGGCGGCATTTCGTTCGACTTTACGCACTGGGGTCGAATTTACCTTCCATTCTTTCGGGGTCGATAAAATAAGTATCAGTTGAGGATTGGGAGGATCAATGTAATCGAAGTACCCCACCACCTGTGAAATTACTAGCCTTGTGCCAAAGGGTTAAACTAATTACTCCTATACTTTATCATTTTTTTCGCCCTTTTCAAGCCTAGCCAGGCTCATGGGCCCGGTTTCTATGGCGTATGTGTTTCCCCCAGCTGGACGGGACGCCAGTCCATCGCAGCGTTACTCAAGAAACAGGAAGAGAGAGTGAGAGAAAGTTGGGGCGAAAGAGTACATCAGGGGTCGCTAGCACTCCCTGCCGCAGCCTCATGGAGCTTTTAGGTGTTTTTGCTCAATAAACGCACACAACACCCGGTCTGGGAATCGAAACCGCGATCCTCCGACCGCGAGTCCGCTTCCCTAACCACTGGGCCACTGCGCCCCCACATACTTTATCATAACAATGATTATAGAAATAATACATTTCTAAATCTCTCAGAGCGATTTCTGCAGTAGCAGCACGATAAAGTGATAGTATATTGTCAACTGAATGTCTTAGTGTAATTTAGCCCTAGGAAACACTGTTTCCTGGTGGACTTGACACATTTCCCGTGTCCTTATGTTTTCAAAGTGGAGACAAGCACCTCCACCCAGCAAAGCCAGCACCCAAGGACTAGTTTCAGAGCCATTGCTCTGTCGATGCCTATCTGCCTTTGAAAACATATAATTTCAAGTGAAATACATTCACTGATTTTTGAAAATAGAAATAACACATTTCTAAATCTCGACAGCTAGCAAGCCATGCTATTCCAGACTGATGATGAGCAATGACTCTGGATGCTGGCTTAGCTGGGTGGACGTGCTTGTCTTTACTTTAAAAACATAAGGGCACAGGAAATGTGTCAAGTCCAACAGGAAACGGTGTTCCCTAGGGCTAAATAACAGTAGCATTCTTCCCTTTCATGGGCCTGTCATATTAATTTGACAACATACTATCACTTTAACAATGATTATCTTTCACTTGTTTCACTCATTAGACTGCGGCCATATTGGGCACCACCTTGAAGAATTTTAATTTTAATTTTTATTTTATTTTTATTTTTATTTTTTTGCTAAGCCTGGTACTTATTCTACTGCTCTCCTTTACAGAACCGCTAAGTTACGAGGGCGTAAGCACACCAACATCGGTTGGCAAGCGGTAGCAGGGACAAGTACAGATACAAATCACACACACAGTTAGAAAGATGATAGATAGATAGATAGATAGATAGATAGATAGATAGATAGATAGATAGATAGATAGATAGATAGATAGATAGATAGATAGATAGATAGATAGATAGATAGATAGATAGATAGATAGAGAGACAAGATTAAATGCAAAGGTATACATAATTGAGTTTTTAAATGACTGAAATAACAAGTAATTTAAAATGCGACATTTTATTTGTAATAAACTGCGATCTTTTATGAGGATGTCGCTAACCTTTTTCGGGAAGAAGTTTTTTGTCTAGTATGTGGGTAACATCCTCATAAAAGATTTCATAGCATGTTCTTTTTGAAATAGTTTTTTAAAAACAAATCATCTTTACACTTCAAAATCTATATTAAGTAATCCTCATAGACTTTCATATATACATGTGTGTGTATGTGTGTATGTGTGTTTTTGTGATGGTCAGCAAAAAGGAAATGATTTAGAGCACAGTAGCATCCAAATTCCTATGTAAGTAAACGTACATGTACAAGCATTTCAATAGTGATCCGCATTTAAATCCGCACACGCATTTGCGTTGCACTCACAGTTGCGGAATACTGATTTCGATTTCCGCACTGGACGGTGCGTTGTGTTCTTGAACGAAACACTTCATTTCATGTTATTCTGCGTTAACTCGCAGGAGATTCGACCGAACCTCCTGCGAGTTAACATGGAACCCCCTTGACGACAATGTAACTTCATTTGATTCAGATATCTTTGGCCCGACGAGTAGCTAACAGATTACCCTTCGTTTGTATAATTACTACTTCCGAGCCTCTGCCAGCTCTGAAACATATGTAGCCTGGATTTTATCTACTCTATTCCCTAATTTTTTTTACCTTTATTCGCATATAAGCAATCACAGCTGCTGACCGTTAACTTTAAAATAACTTTTTTCAGCTTATCGAACTTCGATATGTGAAACATTTACAACCTTCTACGTCAATAAACCACTATTGTTCCTGTAAGTTGTCTTTCATACCTTCTACAAACTGCTCGAAGCTTATTAACTTCCTACACCTTGATCCTTGGAGCTTGCCTCTACACACACACACACACACACACACACACATACACGCACACCTATACACATATTTATGTCGAACAATGTGAATGAGTGCTCAGCACCGCATTGAGGGATAAAAATTCTTTGTTTATGGGTCAAGGCTACTATGAGTTTCATGCTAGCAATAAAATCCTTTAACATTGGTGATATTCTCCATACGCCTGTAACTTTCTCACCAGTTTCCAAACAATAAAGCCGTTTCCAGGAGTTCAACTTATATGTAACTTCCCCAGGCAGGCAGGCTAAAAGTTAAATTTGTATTATTGTATAATTTGTATTCCTTTCCCTATTCAAAGGATTCCAGTATTTTGAGGTAAAAATTCTAAAAATCAGATAATTGGAAAGTTGTACTTTATTATTATACAACTGCGATATTGATATAATCGGTATATTGTGTTCTAATACATTTATTAATCATATAAACGAAACAATTAAAAGCTAATTACTTGGGATGTTCACTTCAGTATGCTAGTTTATATTGATTTTTGTATTACCTAAATAAATAACGTGGAGGCGCGCGGCTTAGTGGTTAGGGTGTCAGCATCATGATCGTAAGATTGTGGTTTCGATTCCTGGACCGGGCGACTCGTTGTGATCTTCAGCAAAACACTTCATTTCACGTTGCTCCAGTCCACCCAGCTGAAAAAAATGATTAACGCTGCGATGGACTGGTGTCCCGTCCAGCTGGGGGACATATATGCCATTGAAATCGGGGAAACCGGACCCATGAGCCTGGCTAGGCTTTAAAAGGGCGCATTTATTATTATCATTTAATAAACAACAGTTGATATAGTTTAATAAGGTCCCTGAGTTCTGCATTAATTTTTGGCTTAAAATATTACCAATTCTTTTGCACTGTATCGTGGAGAAATGTCTTTCTTTGTAGAAGCTCGGAAAAATAAAAACTACACTACACTGAACTATTTCCTGTTGATTTAAAATTCAGATTCTTCCAGAATGAACAATGATTTTTCATCCATCAAGCTTGGATAGAATATCAGATATATCATTGGCTGATGTAAAATCTCTGCGCTACAGAACTCGACCTAGAGTCTAATGAAAATGAATCAATGTAAATTGATAAATTCTGCTTTCAAACATTGATTCATACTGTTGAAGAGGTTTTATTAGGCATTTCTCTTCTTTCTCTTTTTATTGAATTGATCAATTATTAACTTAGCATTCCACATACTTCTACGATCATGGAATGGTCTTGAAGTCTGCAATGGATGTTAAATTTGATTTGTATATTGAATGTATAACAAATAGCCATGAATTATAGCTTTAAGGGAAAGGGAAGAGCAACTTGCTAATAGCACCGCCCACCGAATCCAAACTTGCATACCAAGCTGTTGCCAGCCATTCTCTGCAACGTTGATTTCATTGGTTTTAGTTACAATAATAAATTTGATCCTATCTATTTGATTATCAGTTATGCGTGACGCGGACAAGGACCATAAAAACGTCAACAATGGCGGCGACATTGATAATAATGATAATGGGAGGCGGTAACAATAGTAATCAAGTTGTCGGTGACGGATGAAATAATGGTGTTGTTCTATATTATATTTGATGTTGCTTTCGTTGTTAGTTTGCTCTAGGTCAGTCCTCAGTAAACAGATCTTTGATCAAAGCTGTGACCATCCTGATTTTACAGGGGTGGGTTCGACCATATTATTTTTAATGTTTTCTTTCTCATTTTTAATAGTAGAACTGAGATTTGAGGAAGACTTCACTGTTGTTTTTTAGCAAGACGAGTGACCACGTAGAGGATCTACTCTCAGTGGCATAGAAACAGACTTATATATCTGCAGTTTTTACCATTGTTGTTGATGATGATGATGATGATGATGATGATGATGATGATGATGATGATGACGACGACGGCGGCGGCGGCGGCGGCGACAACGACGACAATGGTGGTGGTGACGGTGGTGCTGGTAGTGGTGGTGGTGGTAGTGGTGGTGGTGGTGGTGGTGATGATGATTGGGGTTTTAATGACCATTTTGGTAGACCTGTTCAAGATAGTTACAATGATGGAGCTGAATATTATCATAGTAGCGATGATGAAGCACTTATAAGCTGTAGTAGTTGTAATAGTTACTATTGCTAACTTCTAATTTCAGTTTATTCAAGAAGATTCATAACATAAATTCATCTAATCGAATGAAACAGGGCTGTCTGACATTTATCAGGTTAACTTTGATTGCAGCTATCCTGTTGTTGTTTTTTTTTCTTCTCTTTATATTTAGAACTTTAACTATGAATTATGATATAGTTAACCATTATAAATTCCTGATTCTTTTCTCCATCATCTGTTGGTGCTAGTTTCTATATCAAATATGTCATCGTAGATAGATAGGTAGATAGGTGGGTGGTTGGGTAGGTAGATGGGTAGGTAGGGTAGGTACATACGTACGTAGGTAAATAGATAGATAGAGAGAGAGAGAGAGAGAGAGAGAGAGAGAGATAGAGAGAGAGAGATAGATATATATATATATATAGAGAGAGAGAGAGAGAAAGACAGATATATAGATAGATAGATAGATAGATAGATAGATAGATAGATAGATAGATAGATAGATAGATAGATTTCTTTATTAGCCACACAGGGCCGAACACAGAGGGGACAATACAAAGTAGAACTTTTAGAAAGAAGGAAAGAAAGAAAGAAAGAAAGAAAGAAAGAAAGAAAGAAAGAAAGAAAGAAAGAAAGAAAGAAAGAAAGAAAGAAAGAAAGAAAGAAACAAAGAAAGAAAGAAAGAGAGAAAGAAAAATATACGATCAAATGGAATCGAAAGCGTTTGGAACGTATAAACAGCAAACTAATGCGGAGTAGAAATGTAAAACAGATTAGGTTTATCTGTAGAAAGGAAAGCCTACGGAAAAGACCACGGTAACCTCAGGGAGGGAAAGAAACACATGAGAACAAAGCGTTCTTGCTCTCTCCCTTTTGGATTTAGAGAATCATGCTGAAAGTAGTTTCGTCATTCACGCATACCATCCTTGCTACATTCTTCCACTTTTTATTGAAACTTACATGAGTCAAAACTTCCCGCTCTATTGTCACCTTTCTATTCAAGTGGTACTTGAAAAAGTTGTTGAGTGATTGGCCAGAGTGGAAAGTGTTTGTCTCTAAACCTTTCGCACGTGTCCACCATACACATTCTTTTACCATAGTCGCCAGTACAATGAAAACTGCCTTGACTTTCCGGTTAAAGGAAGGTGACGGGGCAATATTCACGATAGACTCGGCCGATAACTTAATTCGTCCTACACGTGACAGCAGCCGTTCGACATAAGGCCACGGGTCTGAAAGGGTTGGACACTGCATGAGTGCGTGCAGAACGGTTTCGTCGCTCTGACCACATCTCGGGCAAGTCGGTCTGGTGTTTCTCGAACCCTGACTCTAGAGCTTATTCCAAACGGGCAATGCTTTCAGATTGCACTACCAGGCCAGGGATCTCTGGTGATTGTCCATAGGTTCCAGCCCGAAAGTGATCCTGAAGAGGCGGGTCAGGCGTTCCCTGTTGATGCCCAAATTCTCCTCAAGAACGTCGTCGCACCTCCCTCAACTAATCCTCTATAGAACGCCTTCGTGCATTTGAAGTCGCACAAGTTTGGTCCCGGACGGCAGAGTTGCTCGAGAGCAAGACGGCACTCGTAGTGCCATTCGCCTAGCCTCGGTCTCTATTTGATCCATGACTGCAGTTCGGCCAAAGAGACAAGCTGCGGAAAGCGCGTCTCACAAACGGCGACTACACGTCGTTTATGAAGCGCCGGAGATGTCGCAGTCCCAGTGCAAGTCTGCGCATCATCAACCACGGCATTCCCAGCCCTCCATTTAGCGGGTGTTGGCAGCAAATGGATCGCCTAACCATCAGAACGCTTCCCTTTCACAAAAAACGGAAGAGTATGCGTTCCAGTTTGGTAATGGTAGGGTGGGACAGTCGGTACCTGTCAGACTATTGGAAACGTCTGAGCAGGTCTTTGAGGCATTTACATCCCCTCCTATCTCTACCTACGTAGTCTAGATGCGTTTCCAAGGTAACGTTCCAATCCCCCACTAAAAGTAAAGGTCGAGACGTTCCCAGGAAAACCTCTAGATGTCGAAAGAAATCCGGTCGACCCGTTAAGGATGGTTTGTAAACTGTTATAAGTCAAAAAGTACACCTATTACTGCATTGACACTCAAGACGACCAGCCTACCCACGGGGTCTAGGAATATTGCTCTTACCTTGAGGTCCAGACTCTTCCGAAAATCTCCGCAGTACCACCTCTTCTCATTCTCGGCAGACACGGAAAAAAATAAATGTCGAATTGTCCGCCGAACATGTACTGGGGGGTCCGCGGGTTGTGAAGTAGGGTCTCACTGATGACTATGACATGCAATTTCTGTGACTTGATATCATTTAACAGGCAGCCTTGTATGCAAGGCGACCCCAAGCCACGCACATTTATACAACCTATTCTAAGCATGTTCCTATCGAAAGTTGTGTTTTACAGAAGAAAGGAAAAGAATGAGAGAGAGAGAGAGAGAGAGAGAGAGAGAGAGAGAGAGAGAGAGAGAAAAGAGAAGGAGAGAGTCACTTATTGTTCGATAGCTGGTTGTTCTCCTTACAATCTTCCCTCGGGTTTTTGTACTTTCGTTTTTGATAAATACTTTTGAAATCTCCCTACTGCATCAGGGTAGAGAGATTTCAATGTGTTGTGTGTTTTGTATTACGTGTAGGATTTTTATGTGTTGTGGTGGTGTTGTGCGTAGGTGATTGTTTTGAAATTGTCTTCTGTTATGTTGGTGTTTGACCGAATGTATTGCATTAGGTTTGGATTATTTGTGTTTATTGCTGTCAGCATTGGGGATTCATTGAGTGTTTCTGTGTTTGTTTTAATGCTTTTGTTTTGTGCGGGTGTTTTGGTTTTGGAGGGCAGGCTGGATGTCTCGGATTTCAATACAGTTATGGTTGTTTCTTCACTTCTCTTTTCTTTTTTTCCCCTTTTTCACCTTCTGTGGCCACTTGCCATTCCTCCATGTCGCTGTCATCGGACGACATGTCGGAGGAATCAGAAAGTGGTAAGGAGAGAGTATTGGGGTCTATTTCTGAGTGTGTTAATGTTTTTGTTGTTGGTGTTGGTGTTTGTGTTAGTTGGTGACAGTTGGGATCTGGTGTATGGGTTTTTAGGGGTGGGGTATAAATCCTTTTGTTTTTCTCATCTTCATTTGGTGCTTCTATAGTTGTTGTTGTTGTTGTTGTTGTTGTTGTTGTTTTTGTTGTTGTTGTTGGTGGTGGTGGTGGTGGTGGTGATGGGGATGATGTTGTTTCTGTTCTTTGTGACGCTGATGGGGGTGTCGTTTTGGTTGGACTGGCTTGTTGGTTGCTGTTGCTCTTTCATTTCTTGGTGGAGCTGTTTTATTAGCTGTGCATATGGCGGTGTGGGTATCAGTTGTTTTTGGCTTTCTTGTTGTGGTTGTTTTTGCTATTGTGGTTGTTGTTGTTGTTGTTGTACTTCTTCTTCTTCTTCTTCTTCTTGTTTTTGTTGCTGTTGCACCTTGCATATTGGGCAACCCACTTTTAAGTGATTTTTACTTCTACAGAAGTGACAGCGTGATTTTCTGCCTTCAACGGCGACATGTAAATTGGTACCGGCTGGCAGTTTTATAAAATCTGCTATATTTTCAATTGTATCTTGATTTACTTGTATCAAGATTTCGAAAGACTGGCCTATCCAGTTCTGTTGTGCTTCAATTTCAAGAGGCACATCCTTGATTTTTATTTTTGTGACCCTCCGCCCTAAGTACATTGGGATCATTAGTATTTCTTCAGACTGAAATGATTCTGTAGGAAAGACTTTGGTTTGCTCTTCTGAATCAAACCTGTGGCAAATCTTTTGCCCCTTGTTATGTATTTTTTTATGTGCCCACATGGGCCTTAAACATTTTTCGATTATTTGTTGATTTATGTTTTCGGGTCTTCTCGTTTTTAAATTGATTGTCTTTCTTATATATGATTGTTTTTTTTTTCTTTTTTGTTAATAAATTGTGATGCGTTATATTTAGGTTTATTGTATCACTCTCCTTAGATAAAGAGATGTTTTATTTCCATTAACGGTTGTGGCGTAAATGTAACAACACGTTTTCTTTGCCTCAAAACTGAAGCAAAGTTACTTTGACTGTTTGTGTTGTTGTTGTTGGTGGTGGTGGTGGTGGTGGTGGTGGTAGTAGAGATAGTGGTGATGACATCGGTGGTGGCAGTAGATATTTGTTCGTTCTTCTTGATTTCCTTTCCCATTTGCTTGCTTGGGAGGCTGTTGTCCATGTCTGTTAACGCTGTTCAACTGTGTGTGTGAATGTGATACAAATCTTTTCTTCCTTCCCTCCGGTGTTCGGCAATGCAGGGAAGTTAATGTCTAAATAGGACGAAGGGACGCTGGCTGCTTCAGCCAAGGTAGCCATTTTTCAGGACAGATTGAAAACAAATTTTTTTATGAAATTTAAGAAACGAAAATACACCCGCAGGCAGGGAATTTTCGGAAAACCCATTCAATCACACGAAAGCTGATGTTTTTAACCAACTGATGACAAAAATTCAATATAAACAAAGATTTATAAATACGAGAAATAGTTTAGACTTACACGGACGAAGCGACGACAGCCAATCATATAGATAGATAGATAGATAGATAGATAGATAGATAGATAGATAGATAGATAGATAGATAGATAGATAGATAGATAGATAGATAGATAGATAGAGGGGCTGGCTGGCTGGATGGATGGATGGATAAATAGACAGACAGACATATAGATAGATAGATAGATAGATAGATAGATAGATAGATAGATAGATAGATAGATAGATAGATAGATAGATAGATAGATAGATAGATAGATAGATAGATAGATAGATAGATAAATAGATAGATAGATAGATAGATACAGGATGTTCTGGATAAATTTGACGAATATTTATGTCTCCTTTTTCAGGAACAGCTAGATGTATTGGTGACCAGTTAACAGCGTTGGAGAACACGAAGATTAAAGTTGTAGCTTGGAAAAAAGTTTACTGAAATGGAAGACTTGAAGCCATATGAATAGTGGAAAAGAATTATCTGTATCATAATGACTTACACCGGGTACTAAAATGCAAATATCATAACTGCTGCTTAATGATCTGCAAACATGGTGGAAAAGGCTTTAGGACGTAAAGTGAATAGCTACAACTAAAATTACTAAGCTGCGGCCATCAGGAAGAGACGTGACAGGCATTCTGACTGCGTCTGCACACCGGGATTCTTCCAACAACTGCAAGATAAGTTGACGGAAGATGCTGAACAAAGGAATCTGGGCTTTGGTGAGAATATGGCCGCAGTCTAATGACTGAAATAAGTAAAAAATAAAAGAAAAAAAATAACATCTATATAATATGTGTATATATATATATATATATATATATATATAACGTAAGAGGGATCAGCCATCTGAATGTGGCTAGGGACAGGGCGGGGTGGTGGGGGTGTTACTGATGCTTTTAGCCCCAGGCGATCATCAACGTCACCAGAAGGGCTGACACCATCGCAGTGTCCTTGTTTGCCTGCAAAGGGAGGTCATCCTCCCTCGAAGATACGAATACTACATACGGACCGGTTTCGAGGTCATTGCCTCTTATCAACGCATGGTAAGCACCGCTCTTCGCTGAAGGATTCCCTCTACAGGCAACATATATAAGGTTTTTCACAGTAACTACTGTCACTGATGTAGAAAAACCGTCTGAAAACAATAATAAATCTCTGAACGAGATATAAACAGTAACTGCTCGACAACGTAAGGGGGATCAGCCATCTGAATGTGGCTAGGGACAGGGCGGGGTGGTGGGGGTGTTACTGATGCTTTTAGCCCCAGGCGATCATCAACGTCACCAGAAGGGCTGACACCATCTCAGTGTCCTTGTTTGCCTGACACCATCTCAGTGTCCTTCGAGGGAGAGGACACTGAGATGGTGTCAGCCCTTCTGGTGACGTTGATGATCGTATATTACGCTTCCTGTACACATAAAATTTTTATTTACAATCGTTTTATTAACCAACGAGATCAACATTTTCTACAGTATTTCGTAAAGAGAAGTTTAATGTGTTACAGTTTGGCCCTATGTTAATAAAAGAACTCACGACTATCTGTTTTTATTAATATGTTTAAAATTACCGGATCTTTATTGTGCTGCACCGGTCTACCATTAATTGATTATTATTATGGCTCACATTTTATAATATATATCTATACATATAACTCATAAAACATTTGCATTTACAATACGCGCCTTTCAATTACTTTCCACTTGATAGTTTTCTCGTCCATTCGTTAGCTATTCAAAGGCCAACTTAACACTTCCTTCCAGTTACTAAATTTAAGGACAATGCATTAATGTTGCTTTTACATCAAAATTATCTTACATTGCATATTGCTTAGATATTTTAAACAACCGAATCCTACTTTCCTAATATATTGATTCACACTGCGATATCTTTGGCAATTGACATAATGTTATGTAAGATCGCAGCTTTCACTTTATTCTATCTGCAAAACTATCTATCTGAATTTCTGAAATATTTTAAAAGCAGAGATAAGTTGTTTGTCGATAATAAATTTTCAATTCATATTTTAAAAATTTCCGTAACATAATTATTTTCATTGTACCACAAATTTAAGAATTATATGTCTGCTTCAATTCTTATATTAAAGTTCAGAAGTACAACAGTAAAAATAGAAATCTACACTACTGGTCGACAGTCAATATTTCAGAGTGAAAAAGAATTTGCTACCCGAAAAACGGTTATCACGATATCAGATTTTAGACTGGATTGTAATTTTAGACGGGATTATATTTAAGATCTATTATTATATTTATGTGTCTTGTTTAAAGAAACACTTAGAAAATATAAAGACACTTTAGAGAACACCACTCCTAACACCTTTCCAGGAAATTCAAAACATTAAAACTTCAGCGTTAACAGACAGTTTGGGAAAGTATGTTCTTATGAATATTCAGCAGGTTGAAGCCGTAGAAAATTGCAACTTTTTCAACCTGATTTTCATATCTAGGTATATGAATTATCTTTAAACTTATAGGTTCTGACAGATCTGTTATCACTAGTAAATTTGTTATAAGTTATACAGACGTGGCTGTGCACTTTAGCCAAACGTGAGCGAGATGTGAAGATGTTGAGGTCAACGTCCTTTGCACACGCATATTACTTGTATTTGTGGAAGTCTTGACTTGATCGTTATCTAAAAAGCCAACTACATTAGGAACAACACATATTAGAGAGATGGTGACGCACAACAAATAAGGTTTATCCCTTCCGTTTCCAGCATAATGAAATTTTAATGATTGCAGCAAAACTATTTAATCCTTTTACTACAAAAAGCAGATATATCTATTCAAGATTTCATAACAACTGAGAAAAAACTGTTTTATATACCTGTTTATCTATTTTCATTTATTTATTTTTCATTTTATTTTACCGAATGTCATATTTGAATCTATTTTCTGTTGAGATATGTCGAATTTATTGAAGTAATGCGACTTGCAGAAAATACCATTTCTACTTTTTCTTTTTTTTTTGTAGATATTTAACATCATTACTGGAATATCTGGGAAATTTAATTTCGCAGTGAAAGGATTAAAGACTCAAAATAGCTCCGTTATAGTCCTTTTTTTTTCTAAAATGTTACTCCAATCAACTTCTAGATGTATTCTTAAATAGCACACAGAGAAGATGGAAAGAAAATTTTTGGTCTTCAGTAAATGTATGAAATACAAGAAAGAAAAACATGAGTGTAAATGAAACGACCAACCAGTTTTGCCAACGAGCTACGGTAGGAAAAGGAAATGTTCTCGGGTAACTAGTCTACTTCCTTGTGCTAATTCAATGGACGCTTTATTTCATTCGATTACAATTCTCTGTATTTTTCTTTCCATATCTATCTGCCTTTTGTTTTCTTTAATTCTTCGTTGTATTTTTTCTCGACAGAATATTTATAGAGCATTTAAGGCGGCGAGCTGGAAGAATCGTTAGCACGCCGGACGAAATGCGTGGCCATATTTCGTCTGCCATTACGTTCTGAGTTCAAATTCCATCAAGGTCGACTTTGCCTTTCATCCTTTCGGGGTCGATAATTGAAGTACCAGTTACGCACTGGAGTCGATATAATCGATATAATCCATTTGTCTGCCCTTGTTTGTCCTCTGTGTTTCGCCCCTTGTAGGTAGTAAAGAAATAGGTATTTCGTCTGCTGTTACGTCCTAGGTTCAAATTCTGCCGAGGTCGACTTTGCCTTTCATCCTTTCGGGGTCGATAAATTAAGTACCAATTATGCACTGGGGTCGATGTAATCGACTTAATCCCTTTGTCTGTCCTTGTTTGTCCCCTCTATGTTTAGCCCCTTGTGGGTAGTAAAGAAATAGAAATAGGTATTTCGTCTGCCGTTAAGTTCTGGGTTCAAATTCTGCCGAGTTCGGCTTTGCCTTTTATCCTTTCGGGGTCGATAACTGAAGTACCAGTTACGCACTGGGGTCGATGTAATCGACTTATCCCCTTTGTCTGTCCTTGGTTTTATCCTCGCTGTTTAGCCCCTTGTGGGCAATAAAGAAATAAGAATATTTATAGAGCATTCTTCAATGTCTACTTATCTTATGCGGGAAAATACATTGCATCACATTTTTGTAAGCAGCTCTTTTCTGTTAATCAAGTGTTTTTATCGGTGGAAGGGAAATAAAATGGTTTTTACTGCAAAATTGAAGCCTGATAACAATCGCAGTCAGTTGACTTGGGGACTACATTTTTCAATACTCACCATCACAATTAAATAGTATTTATATCATCGCTGAGTCACGTATTCCAAAGGTCTGCTTTTCTCTGAATTTCTTAGGCAAATTAAAAAGTAATAAATAATAACATAAAAAAATTACGACAAACGACTCAATAATGGCGAGAAAGTCAAAACGAATGGCGGTGATAGTTCTTGTTAGAAGATCTTGGTTATTGTTCTTGAAGACGACGATGATGATGATGACGATGACTACGTCGCCGCCACTGACATCAACGACGATCATGATGATGATGATGGCGATGACTACGTCGCCGCCACCGACGTCAACGACGATGAGGATGATGATGATGACGATGACTACGTCACCGCCACCGACGTCGACGACGACGACGATGATGATGATGATGATGACAATGACTACGCCGCCGCCACCGACGTCGATGATGATGACGATGATGATGACGATGATGACGATGACTACGCCGCCGCCACCGACGTCGATGATGATGATGATGATGATGATGATAATAACGACGACAATTTTGGGGGAATTAATAACCAGAGGGCTGCGATTATTCGTCGATACGTTTATTATCGCATAGCACTATTCTTTCCTCGTAACAATTGGGTAACATCAGGAGGCATTTTTTCTTGAGCTATATTGTTTAAAAAGAAAACTTTCGTTATACATTTCATTGATATACGTAAAGAATATATAAATATATAATTTACTTCTGTTTGTGTGGGGGAGGGGGAGAGAAAGAGAGAATTGGTTTCGATAGTTCAAGAACAAATATAAAATATTGTTCTAGAAATTGATTTCCTTTTTACGCTTATCGCTGTTTGACAAGAAATAAATCTCTGGTCTTTCATTAACGCAGATAAGGTTTATTACTCGACTGTGCAATGCAGAACAATAACAATTCTCGATCAATCGGCCCTTAACAATGATTTAATAGTATCGATATTTGTTATAATAAACAGAACAGAACCTCCCGTTTATTTTTCTTCCTTTCTTCCCAGTCTTTTATATCAAATATGTTAGCAATTTTCCTAAATGCTTGCGTAAAACCGATTATAAAATTGGAGAAACTATAACAGTATATTCATATGGAATTATTCAATAATATGTAAACATTTGATGTCAGACATTAGCTGTTAGGGTAGTAGCATATTTAATCATTTCACAAGCTATGCCCTGCAGTTTTCACTTTTATTTATGAGATGTATGTTAATTTACCTTTTTATTATCTGGGGAACTATTGGCGTCGGACACAGGATGATGCAAAATATATTAGCATATAATACTGTGGTGGTATCCTGTATGTAATTCAATGTATTTTGTTTCTCTATGAACAACAGAACTACTACAGAAGGATTTTCGTACTTTTCAAATAAAAATTAATTCTTCTTCTTCTTATCATCATCATCATCATCATCATTATTATTATTATTATTATTATTTGCCATTTCCTCATTTTTCTTCTCTTTTATTTCTACTTGCAATGGCTTAATCAGTCTTCCCAAGCCTTCCCCCCCCACCCCCCGATGCTCTTGATATCCATGCGGTTTAAAATCATTTTGAAGTCGACGACTGAAGGAAAAACATAGGCTGGGAGAAAATTCCTTGGAGATGACGATCTAAAGAGTAATGATTAGGTGTGAAACTGTTATTGTGGTGACAATATGGTTGGTGAGTGTTAAGGTGGCGAGCTGGCAGAATCGTTTGCACGCTAGTCAAAATGTTTAGCGGTTCTGTGTTCGATTTCCGCCAAGGTCAACTTTGCCTTTCATCCTTTCGGGGTCTATAAAATAAGTACCTGTTGCACACTGGAGTAAATGTAATCAGCTTATCTCCTTCCTTGAAATTGCCGGCTCTGTGTCAAAATTTTAAGCCAATATGGTTGGCGAGTGTATAGGGTTAGAGACGTGTATGTCGGTTGAGCTTTTGTAGAGGTAGTATACAAGCAATCACCTCCGAGGCCATTATTTGATAATAGTGGCGGCAGAATATGAAGAATATAGAATCAGCACGTATGTGAGCAATAGGTAACGACTTCTTCCTCCTCCCCCACTTCTCTTTCTTTCAGCACATTCACTAGTATTATTTATGTTTTATGTTTCATGTTTTCCAGTTTCAGCTCTTGAGCTGTGGCCATGCTGGGGCACCGCCATTTAAAATTAATGCGAGCTCGCCAGGATTCGAACCTGGAATCTTCTGATCCGTAGTCAGACGCGTTATCCATTGCGCCACGAGCCCTAACTACGAGCCCTGGTGTAAAAAATCTACATTGCCATTGTTAAGTCAACGTGCTTTTCCACGACTATCATTTTTCGAACGAAGAACAAGCTAAGAAATAGCGATTACTTTCCGAGAAAAAAGGCCGACCTCAAACTGTAGGGAAAGAAAGAGTCGACTATAGCGAATGTAGTAGTTGATCGCTACTTTGCTTAATTGATCTTAGAAGACTAAAGGACAAAGCTGACTGCGGTGGGATTTGATCTCAGAACGGGAACAAATACTACAAGACATTTTTGTTCTAGCTCAACCGAGTCTGCCAAAACATTGCCCGTAATATAAGAAACTAGCTGAGGTTCCCGGTAAAAAGTTACGGTTAATAAGATGTCTGTTCATAGCCATGAAACATTTTTCGTCAAATTTTGACAATTTTCGAAAATTTGAAATCTAAAATAATGGGTAGGACCAATTTGACGAAAAAATTAGCAGAGTCTCGTAGCGAACTGGTATCGTCGTCATTTTTGTGCATGTGCGTAAAATGGCGAAATTTTACGCTTTGGGGCAGATTTCACGATGACTAGTGTGCAAAATGCCTAAATTTTGCTTGAGAAATAAAATGGTCTTACCTAATCAAAACCTGAAACGCTGGGGAATTAAATCAACGAATTGAAATAATAAGTTTTAGCAAATCAAAAGAATTCGCATTGAAATGCAGAATTAGCAAAAGCTAAATAGATTACAATTAATAAGCTGTTTCTTTATACCCATGAATCATTTTTCGTCAAATTGATGTCACGATGGCGAGTGCGAAAAATGCCGAAATTTTACGAATTTTGAAAAATCGATGCTGATTAAAAATCGATTTAAAAAAAATTCCAAATGCGTAAGTGACCGCATGAACATAAGCCACCTCCACACGTGTCAAGTTTCATCAAGGTCTCTTGGATAGTCTCAAAGGAGTTAAAGTAACAAATTCACAAACACATAAAATTTCCATTTATTATTATAGATAATGATAATCATCTTCAGTGAAGCTAGTTACTTTTCTTTCCTTAACTGAGAACGTTAGATTAAAATGTGACTGTTTCCTATTCTGTGTCTCAGGTTCTATATGCCTCTATTGGTGGAATATAAAGCAATGAAATGTATACACTGTATTTATATGAAGTACTCTTGTGAACATAAAACAAATACACACATATAGGCGCAGGAGTGACTGTGTGGTAAGAAGCTTGCATCCGTCTATTAGATTTAGCCGTCAGCTAAGATTAGATAATGCCAGAATAGAAGGGCAATTAGTTAAGGACTTAGAGGAGGAGTTCAGATTGGGCTCTGCATCCCACGATTTGGCAGTGAGAACGGCCTTGGATCGTCACCTCAAAGCCAAACATGAGGGGTGCAGAATTTCGGGTTCAAGTTCGAGACAAGTAATTTTAGGCCCATAACTCTGCTAAACACAGAGTTAAAGATTTTGGCCAAGGTGCTGGCGAAAAGGTTGGCGCGGGTCGTAGACAGACTTGGGTGGGGGCGCAAACTTGCGCCATCCCGGGCAGGTCTATCCACGACAATCTCCACCTTATGCTCCTTAGAAATGTCTCTTGATCTTTTCCTTTTATTCTTTATACTTTTATATATAATATATCTACGATTGCAGTTTCCAATGCATTCTTCTTTTTGTAACAGTCGTGTGCGATTTGAATAGGATTTTACTGATGGTTGAGAAACTATGCTTTGGATTCCACGTTCTGTTTAAAAGAATTAAGTCAAAAAGAATTGATGTTTATGTATGAGTCTATTATTTATACTTTCCTAATATATATGACTACATTTCCACTCACTTTTGACAGTGAAATTCTTTCAAAATTTATAGTTATATTTATATGGTAGAAATATCACTAATCATTATTCAGAATGTCAGCAGATGGATGTTAATTTCTCACACACATACACATATATTTGCATTATATTACGCTTTACAGTCCTAATATAATGCAGGAGTACTGTTTTTAAGAGTTTTAGTTGGTCATATCGACCTCAGTACTTACATTTTAAAATCTTGATATTTACTATAACAATCTTGTGTCGAACCGCTACGTTACAGGGTATATCTGCAAATCATGTTTTTTGAAAGCATATGTTGAACAAACCACTGTTTTGCAAGCGTGTCAACTTAGAGATAAAGAACGTGACAGTCACGTAAACAAGCATTCAGACACAATGTAAAGCATAAAGAAATGTTTCTATTCTTCTTTCACTTGCACCTAGTCTTTGTAATATACATTCTTCTTTCACTTGCACCTAGTCTTTGTAATATACATACTTCTTTCAATTTTTTGTATTTCACGCTGTTGTGCATAATATATATAAACAGTCTAACAAACGTGACAAATATGTACATACTTACGCACGTTCATACCAGGTAGCCAGTGCGGAAAATAAAAACCTTTCAGGTAAATTTTATGTATAACCTTATAATAATATACATAATTATAACAAGGGGTCAGCTTAAAGCATCACCCCGCGCTGCTAAAATGCTAAAAATAGACGTTAAAGTCTTTTTTCACTACCTTAACATCTCCGAGAAAAATACACTACTGTTAACCATTGTTTTGATTCATTATCTTTCTTTTACTTGCCCACATTAAGTGTGTTTTCCTCGGAGATTTTAAGGTGGTAAAAAGAGACTTTAACGTCTATTTTTAGCAGCGTGAGGTGATGCTTTAAGCTGATCCCTTGTTATAATTATGTACATAATTATAAAATGATACGTAAAATTTACCTAAAAGGTTTTTATTTTCCGCACTGGCTACCAGGTAAAATCATTATTGATTTTACTCTGTATTATTATTATTAAAATAATTTTTGTATATTTTATATATATATACTCTTTACTCTTTACTCTTTTACTTCTTTCAGTCATTTGACTGCGGCCATGCTGGAGCACCGCCTTTAGTCGAGCAAATCGACCCCGGGACTTATTCTTTGTAAGCCCAGCACTTATTCTATCTGTCTCTTTTGCCGAACCACTAAGTGACGGGGACGTAGACACACCAGCATCGGTTGTCAAGCAATGCTAGGGGGGCAAACACAGACACGCAAACACACATGCATATATATATATATATATATATATATATACATATATACGACAGGCTTCTTTCAGTTTCCGTCTACCAAACCCACTCACAAGACATTGGTCGGCCCGGGGCTATAGCAGAAGACACTTGCCCAAGATGCCATGCAGTGTGACTGAACCCGGAACGATGTGGTTGGTTAGCAAGCTACTTACCACACAGTCACTCCTGCGCCTATATATATATATATATATATAATATATATATATATATATACATATATACGACAGGCTTCTTTCAGTTTCCGTCTACCAAACCCACTCACAAGACATTGGTCGGCCCGGGGCTATAGCAGAAGACACTTGCCCAAGATGCCATGCAGTGTGACTGAACCCGGAACGATGTGGTTGGTTAGCAAGCTACTTACCACACAGTCACTCCTGCGCCTATATATATATATATATATATATATATATATATATATATATATGTATTAGGTTGTCCGGAAAGTTCGTGCCGATTTTTAAAGGAAAGAAAAAGATCAATAAATACTTGCCATTACATTTTTAATCAACCAAATATAAACCATTTTGTAGCAAAATGCGTCTCCATCTTTCCTTTGACTTGAAAATCCCCCTCTTCCCAGAATTGAGGTGGTTTCGTGGCAAATAATTCAACAAGGTATCGTTTTATGTCATCCAAGTAATTGAAATTTTTTTTACCATTAAGACTATTCTGCAGAGACCTGAATAAGTGGAAATCCGAAGGAGTAGCATCTGGTGAATATGGAGGGTGGGGTAACATATCCCAGCTGAGCTGCAACAATTTTTATCTGGTCCCTAAAGAAAGGTGCGGTCTTGCATTATCATGCTGGAAAACAATACCCTTCCTGTTGGCCAATTCTGGACGTTTCTCTTGAATTGCTGCTTTTAACTCGTCCAGTTGTGTGCAGCATTTCTCAGAATTAATTGTCTAGTTACTTGGAGAAGCTCATTGTACAGAATTCCTTTCCAATCCCACTAGACACAAAACAAGACATTTTTAGAGTTAGGACCCGCTTTTGGGGTGGCTAAGGGTGGCTCATGTCGCTTATTCCAGGATTGCTTTCTCTGAACATTTCGGTATATAATCCATTTCTCATCACCTGTCACAATTTGTTTTAAAAAAGGCGCGTTTTCATTCCGTTTATAAAGCGAATCACAGATGGAAATGCGATCCAAAAGGTTCTTCTCACTCAACTCATGTGGTACCCAAACATCGTAGCGATTTGTATACTCAAGCTTTACCAGGTGCTCATGAACGACGGATTTTAATAGGTTGAAGCTTTCTGCCAATTCTCGGATTGTGCAATGTGGGTTATTCTCAATTAATGACTTGATTTTGTCATCATCTGTAGTGGATGGTCTGCCTTATCGTTCTTTAACAAAAAGGCTACAATCTTCAGATCGGAACCTTACGAACCACTTCCGTACAGTTCTTTCGGATAAAGAAACATCACCGTTAACTGCGCATATTTCTTTGGTTGCTGGTAAGGCATATTTTCCTTTACGGAAAAAGAAAAGCATCAAGTGCCGAAAATGAACTTTCTTATCTTCCATTTTAAAGAGTTACAGAATTAACACAGGTTATAGGAATATAAATCTTCTTCCTCGAAAAGATAGCTTAAACTTTGCTCTAAATGGAGGTGTAGTCAAATCACATGTTATAGATTCAACCACGTGCTAAAATAAGTCTAAAGGTAAGCTACTATAAATCAGCACGAACCTTCCGGACAACCCAATATATATATATATATATATTATATATATATATATTATATATATATATATATATATATATATATATTATATATATATAATTGAAACTGTATTAAATTAAAATCATCTATGTATCTATACGAAGAGTGAGAGTGTACGCATCGTTCAAAAACGTAATCCCATGATTTTGTCCGAAAGAAAATAATTTTATAGATATCTTGTATTAAGAACGCAAAAAAAGTGACTCAAGAGAACGACAGGCGAGTCTCTCCCTTCTTGATTTTTTTTCTTTTTTATTAACGCCTTTCCAATGTATGTATGCATTTAGTATGAAACATAGATGGGTATGATTTATATATATATATATATATATGAAACATAGATGGGTATGATTTATATATATATATACTTGTATTATTATATTCTTTTACTTGTTTGTCAGCTAACTGAAGCCATGGCGAAGCACCACCTTGACAATACGTGTGTGATTGTACGCTTATGTAATAATTACATCAGATATGTGTTGAGTATATGTGTTTGTGTGATGTAGTGTGTGAATTTAAGTATATACATGTATATTCATGCATAGTCATCGCGATCATAAACGAAGAAACTGTCGATATATATGAGTTTACTATATATGCAATGCATTAAAATGTACAATCACAGTTACAATCTTCCACAAACATACATAAACAGACTTATATACATATATCCTTTGCACAGATTCTTTGTATTTATTTCCTTTAAGTATATATTATGCATGCATATATGTGCGTGTGCATGATTATTTAAATATGGATGTCTTTGTACAGCTCACATATATACTCATAGTACATATCTCAATATTTATTTTGGTATTTTACCTACAACAGATTAGTAGTATACTGCAAACGAAGTGACAAAGTTTAATTGTTAGAATTGAAATCTTCAGAGCATGTATAATTCTTCGTGTGCTAGTGTATGTAAATGTACGTATTTTTCTTATAATTAAGTAAATTCATACAAGAATACGCATACGAGTATGCGTGTGTGTGTGTGTGTGTGTGTGTGTGTGTGTGTGTATGTGTGTGTGTGTGTGTGAACTTTGTAAAGCATACTACAGTTTATGACGCACGAAGGAGAAGAAATCAGACAAAAGAGGTTGTTTGCTAATGTGTACTGAACGAATATAATGCTTTCTTTAGTAGCTCCTCTCTTTCTCTCACACACATGTATATATACATATTATATATATATATATATATATATATATATATATATATATATATATATATATATATAATACAATCAATTCAGCCGGTGGAAATTGTGAGATAACGTTCATATCTCTTCTGTCACATTTCAGAAAAACTGCAGCTCTGAATTGTACACCAGAAATAGACGTTAAAAATAAAATCAAGCACCATTCTACATACAATTTCACCAACTGCACAAACGATCAAAATAAAACAGAGATTGTTTGTTGAGTTTCACCGATTAATTCTTTCTTGGCTCCTTTCCAGTAATACATTATAATATATTTTGCAAATACCGAATACGTTGGATGCGATAATTAACACAAACATAAAACGTATTTGTGTGTCACTTCATAGCGAATTCTCTTGGGTACTGGTTAATTCACAATTAGCCCTTCAAGTTATTCCAGCCACGAAAATGCCGGTTGTTGTTCTTGTTGTAATTGTGACTTATACTTTGTTAGGTGGTGAGCTGCAAAAAACATAAAGGTGCCTGAATAGAAGCAGTGTATATCGTTCGCCCCTCTACTGAATTGAAATTCTGTCAAGGTTCGGTTTAGCTATTCATACTTTTGGGAGACTAAGTCAATAAAAGGACATACAGTGCATTTGTGTTGTTCGATGAACAAGTGGATACAGTATGGTAGAATAATTAAGAAGCTCGCTTTGCAATCATGAGGCATCAGGCTCAAACCCACAGCATGAGATCTTGAGCAATAATCTTTGTGTCTTGAATCATAAGATCAAGTAGAACCAGGCTTTGTATGAGAAATGGAATACACAGAATCTGTGAGAAAAACCATACCAGTAATAACATGGCTTTGTCACATACTGTCCCACGATGATTCAACCTGAGAATTCCATTAACGATACACGTGTTTGAAAAATACTCTCCCATTTACACGCTAATTTTGAAAATTAGTGGTCAGATCGATCGAGCAACTAAATAATCATATCTAAAACCGACGAGGATCCATATCTTTTTTTTATGAGATTAAAACAACCAAAAACGACAATTCATTTTAATTTTGCACAAATATAGCAATTTGTGAAGAAGTGTAGGTCGATTTCATTGCTCCCTGAAAGGATGAAAGGCAAAGCTGACCTTACAGAAATTTGAACTAAAGAGCCGGAAGAAATGCCGCTAAGAATTTTTGTCCGTTGCGCTAATGATTCTACCAGCTCGTCGCCCTGATGAGACTACACAAAAAATTATAAACATAAAAAATGCAATAAGTAAAGATAAAATAAAAATAAAACAAGAGCACTCAGAGAGGGCAAACCTCCGTCAAGGCAGCACCAATGTCCTGATTTTTCTATTACCTACAAGGGGCCAAACATAGATGGGACATTACAAAATAATACAGGATACATAGTCGGGGAAGTAAAAATACAGAAAGAAATCGAGTGAAGAAGAAAAAATAAAAAGAACGAATGAAAATATGAAAATGATACAATGAGGCGCAATACCCATTTGACCTCCGAAGTCGAGTGGTTACATTTAGACGTTATGATTTGAACAGTTTTTGTTTCCTTTTAAAAGTTCACATCTTTTCGATTGGATTTGATAGATCGAGACTTCGGAAGCTTTGTGGAAGCATGTCGCATGTGTGTATGTCCACCAGCATTAGACAACTGGTGCTGGTTTGTTTACGTCTCTGTAAGCTGTTCAGTAAAATAGACCGCTAGAATAAGTAGTAGACTTAAAATAAGTACTGGGGGCGATTCATTCGATTAAACCCTTCAAAGTGATGCCCCAGTATGGCCGCTGAAACAGTTAAAGATTCGCTAGATGCTATTCTACTCATTATTTCATCGATTTTTTTTCTTTATAAATTACCAAATATTTCCGCAGGAGACCATCAACACCATCATCATCATCATCGTCGTCAACATAAACATGGTCATCAGTATTCCTGCAACGTGGTTAATTATTCACAACTTAAACAGTGATCTGTCACTTCTTCATGAGACTAAATCAGCTCCTACTTTAACTTAATTGAGCAGCAGAGATAATTATTGCAATTATGAACTAATACAGCTTTAACCAACCTATAATTTTTCAAACCGGTCAGTCTAGAAGAATCTAGAAGGATTACAGGTATTGTTACTTTCCTTCAGACTAACGAGGATCGCTGACGGTAACTTTTGAACGCTTACAAATGGTAGTTACTTCTGATTCAACGTTATGATGTTAAGGATCTCCTCTATCTCTTTGACAAATTCACTCGTATTTAATTTAGAATATCGAGTCGTTAATGAACACCAGTAAGTTCGATAACTATATTCTATATGCTAATACAATAAAATATGGAAGATTACTATTTCGTACGTTTTCTTTTATAGAAAGTTAGCCAACGTAACACCAACCAAGTATATATGAGTTACAATTGATTGGTATTAGAATATCTTTTATCTTTTACATGTTTCAATCATAGGGATGCGACCATGCCTTGAAGGGTTTAATCGAGCAAGTTGATCCCGCTATTTATATTTTGTGAGGGTTTTTTTTAGCCTGTAATTTGTTCTATAAGTGCCTTGAGCCAAACTGCCAGGTTACAGGCACGTAAACAAGCCAATGCCGCTCTCGAGCGGTGGTGGTAAACAAATACAAAGTCACGCACACACATATACGCGCGCGCGTGTGTGACGGGCTTCTTTCATTTTCCGTCTACCAAATCCACACACAAGGCTTTGGTCGCCTCAGTGCAGCAGTAGAAGACGTTTGCTTGATATACTGCACAGTGGGGCTGAACCCAAGGCCACGTGGTTTGGAAACAAGCTTCTCAACCATACACTATATATATATGAATGTATTCGAATATGAATATTTAGTGGAAACATTTTGTTCAAGTTGTGATGATTGAGGCACGGAAACTAACATCGTGACAAAAAAAAAAAGAAAATGAATTAAAACTGGACGAAATATTTGCTCTTATGAGCAACATGAACGTGTGAATTAAAAGTCATGTCGTTCTCTTTGTGGAGGTAACGGGAGTAGGATTTTGTTTTTGTGACATTTTTATCTCTTTCATAATACAGAGATAGGCTTACAACAGTTATGTGAGTACAGGATGGTAATTATTAAACCTTATTGAAATGACAGAAGCATTAAAGTTTAATTTTGGTTCTAATTTGTTCTCTATGCACAAGTTTTAATTGCACACAACTGCATCATTGGGTTTATTGTCTGTTTTGTTTTCGTTTTTGTTTGTTTGTTTGTTTTTATTATTTGGTAGATGCTATATTTGTAAGACTAGCACGCTGCAAGAAATAAAAAGATTCCAAGAAGAAAATCGGGTTTGGATGGGATTGGAGTCTTTTAGTCAGGCGAAATCTGAGACACTAGACAAAATCCCCGACCTAATAGAGATTCCAGAAGGGAAGCAACTGGATGTGATAGTAGGAAGCCTGGATGCTACAATTGTAGAAACATTAATCACCTCAAGGTCAAGGCTTTCTACCCCGGCAAGAGACAATGACAGCTGAAAGGAGGCTTTTGCCAACACCACAACTTCAGCACTTCCAATAACAGCAGTAACCCCAAGGCAAATAACTGCAGCAACCAAAACAACAACAAAAGCAACGAGTGGCTGCACTAGCTGCAACCAGACTGAAGGCAGCACCTACGGCAACAACAAAACAAAAATTACTCACATGAGCAACCACATTACCAACAACATCGGTATGTGAAGACATACCTTCCCCCTAAAAAAACAACTATTAAACAAAAAGGCAATGACCCTAAAATATGCCCCTCTCCATTAGTGTTCACTCAAATCTGTCGTCTGGCGAAGGGGACAGTGAGAAAAGAAAAAGAAACAGAAAAAAACACAACACGTAAAACTGACAGATACGAACAACTGTAGGAGATAGCTTTGTGCAACAATGCACCAGCACATCCACAACAGCAGTTATACCAGTCCTATGGACACCACTATCCTCGACACCACCACTATCACAGATACTATTGTTGTGGGAGAACCTAATTTCTTCCACAACAGTTAGATGGCACACTCCAAAAGTAATATTGATTTCAAATTTTGCCACAAGGCCAGCAATTTCGGGGAGATGGTAAGTCGATTACATAGACTCCATAGCTCATCTAGTACTTCTTTTATCGATTCCGAAAGGATGGAGGGCAAAGTCGACCTCGGCGGAATTGGAACTCAGAACGTGAAGACGGACGAAAGACAGCTAAGCATTTCTCCTGGTGTGCTAACGATTCTGCCAGCACATTAACCAAGGATATTTTAGTACGCATAGAATTAATCCAGGTATCACAATACACATATAACATCCTAAAACTTAAATACTCCGATGGTGTAGGAGACCAGCGGGATTATTATTAAAATATTATGCAAAAATGTGCTAGAAGAAACACCTACAGCAAGTCAGTGAAACGAAACACCAGCCGCTCTATAGGAATAAGGTAAACAAGCCTTTTTCACTTTCCTCTCTCTTCTCAGTCATGGCCGTACTCAGAATAGATGGTCTGAATACACGTAATCTCGAGGCATATTGGAAGCAGTACCTGCTGGTCAACGTCTTCAGGTCACAAAGTATAGCTGTGTTGGCCAACAGCGAAACCAGAGCCTCCGATCATCAAGCCTTCATCCCCATTTTCCGTGGGTAACAGATCTATTTATTTTCAAGTTCACCGGGACTGAAAGGCGGAGATGATGTGTTGTTTTGAAAGAGTCTATATTTATTGATACGGACCGTCTTCTTGGACATAGAAAGTAAGTTGGTGGTCCTGGATGTGAACAGTGGTGAAGGTGGGTAGTTTCGGGCATATAGCTATTTATGCTTCAACGGGAAGTGACACCCGGAATTCCTCAGGTGTCTAGAGATTTATTTCCTCAGAACAACTTGCTCTTTACTGCTACAGGGGGTGGGGCGGAATGGCATCTTATATACACATCTGGATTTTATGGGAATGAGTAATTGGAGAGGGGTTGCGAAAGTCTCACAAACATGCTCAGATTTTTCAACTATCTGACAGGTACCGACTGGATTTCCAGAATGTACCTGCAATGGTTAATCCAGACAAACTTAATCCAGATCACATCTGTAGGCCAGTAGTATAGGTTGTGCACATTTTAAAATCGTCGGATACACCGACTGCTGATTTGCAATCTGCGCAGTCGACTTAGATGTGCTTCGTAGGAAGACACGCAGCTGCTAGAATGCTTTGTTTTTTCTCCGATGAGAAAACTTCGATCAGGACTAAAAGGTAAACCACAGAAACAGTAGAAGGTTATGCAGAGACCCAAATAAGTTCCCAACAGTCACTCATTCTAAGTTCCCAACAACTGTGATGATTCTCTGAGTTATCAGAAGCGAGAGAGATATCATGCCTCCTAACTTTTTTTTCACATGACTAAAGAGTTGACGCTGCTGTCTACACAGTACTCCTGGAGAAAGTTGTGAGGCCGTCGATAGACAGAGTATGCAACGAAAGATGGTACATCTTCCAACAAGACTCTACGCCGTCTCATGTGGCTCGGACAATCCAAGTGTGAACGCGTACCAATGCCCAAGATCATGCTTCCAGTCACGTAGCTTCTGATCTCACCAGGCAACCTACTAGACTATTACATATGGAGCGTTGTCGAGAGAGAAGTCAATCAACACCTCTATGACACCATACAATCTCTCAAGTCCTGTATAACCAACACGTGTCCAAAATTGATAGACATAATCTGATTCGGGCATGTCAACGCTTCTGACCCCGTGTTGAAGCAGTCATTAAAGCTAACTGTGGATTCGTTGAATTGGAGTCTCCAAATTATTTGTACTGATTTGTTTCAAATACAGCTTTTCTTTGATGAGTTATGTTCCTTTTTCTAAATTCATGCAAATGACCCCAAAGAAAACTGATGCACCCTGTAAGGTAAACACTTAGTAAGATGATTGTAAGCTGAATGTGCTGATGTCCTTGAAAAACTCTCTGATTTTCAAAGTTGTAAAAATTGTTTTAATGCATAATATCTTTGGCTATTCTTTTATTCTTTTACTTGTTTTAATTATTGGACTGAGGTTATCCTGGGCCAGCCACCAACCACGCACTCATATACATATATGTACTTCCACATACATACAAAAACACGCGTGCGTGCACAGACACACACACACATACATACATACATACATATATACATATATATATATATATATATATATATATATATATATATACGTTAATCCAAACAAGAAAACACAGAAAAAAAGAGAAAAAAACAGCAATGCGAGGACGTGATACGGACAAATATATATATATATATATATATATATATATATATATATATATATACAGACAAATATTTTTTCTAGCTTTTATTTTCAGTCGACAGAAAGCTATAAATGTAAGTCACGGACAGACATTTAAGTGCGCGTAGACAAACCCGAAACATAAGTTCTTTTCGAACCAAACTTCTAAACTAAATTAGACGTAAGCATAAATGTCATCACCTCCTTAACTAACTTGCAGTATCAAGACATTGAAATATGAGATTATTTAGAAAATTGTAAATCGTATAATTATAACCACTCCTTATCGCAGATTGCTTGATATATACTGAGAGGACCAAGAATTACCTACGTAATTCAATGCACGTACTATAGTGATATATATTTACAGATTACTCCTAGAATCTCATTTGTGTTAACATTCATTCATAGTGTTTTACACGTGTGTCATTGTTTATCTTTATATTTTTATTTTAACTGTTTACTGTACACGACCAAGTATTATTTGAACAATTACTTTCAATTTAAGAAACTAGATGTGAACTATCTTGCTTTTGCTATGCTACATAGGAATGTGCTACTGAAAAATCAAATGATGCTCCATATCCAGTACATCAGGAAGGAGCACAAAGCAAGCTCCAGGTGAGCCAAATCTGTTGATCAATTTACGTTCTCAATCCTGGTTACGGTCTTCTGGCGTTAAAATCACAGAAAATTGTAGAATAAATGTGCACTTTTATTTTCCCCTAAAACCATATGACGAAGTTTGCGCTCAAGATCATTAGTGATTGAAATAATAGTGTTGTTGTTCAAGGACTAAATGGTGTCAAGATGATTCCAGAATTATTAGAAAATGTTTATGCTGGTTTGGAGAAGGTATATATTAAAGAATAAAAGAAGTTGATCAGTTAGGTAGGCCCGAATGCCAGTAGCATGCGGATTCCAAGAGTACCGACAGACGGGGTTCATTGTGTCTCGGTGCCGTTGAAAGTAGTTTGCATTGGCTCTTATATATGCTTTGAAGAATGGTTTTGAGTTTTGACATATGTAGAGCAAAATGTCAATAATGCATGCAGATATCGGATGGTTAAAAAGGAAGTGCATGCGAGGTGGGTGCGATATAACAAATCCTAAAGTGTATCTATGTTAATAGAATACGAGTCGTAGAACCGCTTCCAGCACATTTAAGGTGGCGAGCTGGCAGAAATGTTAGCGCGCCGTGCGAAATGCTTAGCGATATTTCGTCTGCTGCAACGTTGTGAGTTCAAATTCCGCCGAGGTCGACTTTGCCTTTCATCCTTTCGGGGTCGATTAAATAAGTACCAGTTACGCACTGGGGTCGATATAATCGACTCAATCCCTTTGTCTGTCCTTGTTTGTCCCCTCCATCTTTAGCCTGTTGTGGGCAATAAAGAAATAAGAACCGCTTCCAAGCACGTTTCTATGGGAAGGTCTGAGAGGAAATTTTTGGTCTAAGAGTTAAGTAACGAATGCTATCCTTGAGTATAAAATATGTATTTACTCAAGCACGTCGACAGCGTCATAGAAAGAGCTTTGACAACATTTGCTTAGAGGACGATAATAATTTTTTTTTCAATCATATTAGGCAACATATTTTGTGAGGTTAGACTTGTGTATTATATATTTTTTTATAAGGTTTCAATGTTTAAGTAGTCTGTAGGAATTGATTGTTCAGCTGTTTGGTTTTTACATTTAATGCTACGTTAATTATTGGAATAATCTTATTGAATTATATCAAACTCTCATGTTACAATATAGTTCTAATGTACTTAGATGACATGTTTAATCATTCAATAAGTTGAATAATAATGATCATCGTCTGTAATTTCAAAAAATGAATTGCTCACTCATGCCTATCTAAAATATGTTTGATATTATACAAACTTTAAAAATTCATGGAGATTTACCAGAAACTTTACGTTCTGAGTTCAAATACTCGTGTCAAATTTGTTTTCTATTCAGTCAGGATGAAAGGCAAAGTCAACCTCGGTGGAATTTGAACTCAGAACGTAACAGCGGACGAAATACCTATTTCTTTACTACCCACAGGGGGCTAAACACAGAGAGGACAAACAAGGACAGACAAACGGATTAAGTCGATTATATCGACCCCAGTGCGTAACTAGTACTTAATTTATCGACCCCGAAAGGATGAAAGGCAAAGTCGACATCGATGGAATTTGAACTCAGAACGTAACAGCAGACGAAATACCGCTAAGCATTTCGCCCGGCGGGCAAACGTCGTTTCTTTATTTCCCATAAAGGGTAAACACAGCTATTAGTACAACACTTGTGGGGACATCCGAAAATAACACAGATAAATAAATAAATATAAAAATTAAATTAAAAACACATGATGTACATGTATGATGACAATGAAATGAATAAGAAAATGGACTACTTGCCCCACCAAGCAGCCTCATTTCTTCCCTTTACCATTTATAAGGTGTGTCCCTTAATATATCCACTCCAAGCTCCTTTATTAAGTCTTTGTACTTCGAACTATCTGGTAACTTGTTAATATCCGCGTACAGTCTCCAATATATAACTCCTTTTTTTATATATTTGGATATCACATCCTTTTAGCTTTGAGTTACCAGTACACACAATTGCAAGCCTATAATGTTTATGAATCCCTCCATATTCACAAATTTCGCCTTTTTCTACCTCCTAACCTCACAAGTCAAGTCCCCTTCTGCCTCCTCTGTCAACAAACATAATAATTCTCACAGGGAGGGGGCTTTTGTAAATCCTGTAATGTCTGTTCGCTTCCTTTTTTCTTTTTGTTTTGTAAAGGAGGGGAATGGGTGGGTTTAGTGTCTGCGGGTAGAGAGTGGGACAGAGCGAGTGTGGGTGGGGCGGTTTGGGGTTCCATCTCGTTCTGTCCTTTTTTCTCTTTTTCCCAGCTACTGTCCATATTTCCTCCTTCATCTGCGCTTCCTCCAATATATCCTGTATTTTTTCTGGCTCCTTTCCCTCTTTTTCTGCTCCTTTCTGTGTGGTACAGTGTGCACTAATGTGGCCCTTCTGGCCATATTTAAAACAACGAGGGACTCTTCCCTTCACCCACACTCTTAGAACCGTCTCTCCGATCGACACCGTTTCTACAAGTCCTTCCAGCATTTCCACTTCCGCTTGAACTATTAGGTCTAGCGTCTTGCCATTCCATTTTGTTCCTTCTATTTCTGTGGCCTTGATGACAGCCACCTCTTCCTTATTTCCGAGTAGGACTGTTGCCGCAACCCAAGCCACATCTATATATGGTGGGATTCCTTCTACCCTAATCTTGGAAGTCTTTCTTCCAAGATAAATGGATAGGAGGACCACTTTATCTGTTCTCGCCGTAGTCACTGCCTGTTGCCTTGCCACTTCCTCTGTCCTAAAATGGACTACAATAGTTCCATATCAAGTTCCTCCTCCTAAATATATTATCTCTTTCATTACCGATCATAAAGCCTTTTCAATTTCCTCCTCCTTCGCATGTGCCAATCTTCTTTCTTTTATTGAGTATACCTTATACACCTCGATCTTTTTTCCATCTCTTCCAATATCTTCTTAGGTGGTGACAACGTTACACCGCTCTCTCTGCGCCATTTAACCGTCTTTGTCAATATTAGATAAGTTCACCTCCTTTCTTCTTTCTTTTGTCACTTCCGCAAAGCTATGTTTACCTAATTCTCTGTCCATCTTTTTTTACTGCCATTATCAGTTCTTCCTCTGAAGAGTACAACTCAGTATCACTAAGGTCCGAGTAATACATTTTACTTTTTGCCAATATCCTGGCTAACTCTCATTAAAGCGGAGAGAAAGCACTACCGGAAAAACCGCTGCAAGCAGCGCAAAATCAATTTACAAAGTGTTAAAAAACACTGACTCAAAATTACAACTGTAAAAACAACCAACTATACAATACGGCGGCTAACGTTTCTTCCAGCTCTCTGCCTTTCCAATAGAGTTAATATTAAGTCAACAACGTAGAGGAATGAGTAGCAAAAACAGCAAATCAGTATATTGCATGTTTTTGTTTTTTTGTTTTCTAAGTATTTAGTTTTGTCTCACCATGACGAGAGTTCAAACCCCGCGTCCGAAGTGAACCATTATTCTCAGTCTATCAGGTGCTTGTATAAAAAAAATATGCGTCTCTCTAATGTAGCCCAAGAGAAAATGGGGTTTTAAGATTTCTAGAAGGATGATTTTGCAACAGTACAGTTACAGAGATGGAGTAATTTAGCATAGGGTTTAGTAAAGAGCAGGGCTTGCATCAACTAGAAAGTGAATAGGATAAGAATGTAGATTCAATAATTTAATTTAGCTTAATCAATTTCAAAGATTGCAATCAAGCCAAAATAACAAAAATAACATGAAATTGTATAAACATAGAGTTCTTTACTCTGAGGCAAATGTATAAGGAATAAAGTATTGTATATGGTGCTTAGTTTCCCACTAATAACACATGAGCCATCTACACACGATTCACAGAAAATAAGTTCGGAAGTCGCCTACAACAGCACCTAGACATGAGACTGCCCGCAAAACCTGGAGAATACCAGAGAAATTTCTAAATACTTTAGATCATCAATAAATAAAAGAGATTGCCAGTATTACATGATTATCAATAGAGAAAGCACCAGCGTTGGAGAATGGTTCTTAGAAATGTGACTTCTGTCTTGGAAATTAACTACCAAATCGCTACCAAAACGAAAGAAATGAATATATTTTAATCTGCTAGCACATTCATCTTTGTGAATTTTAAAGCAGATCTTCCTTACTCATAACACCAAAATAATGCAATTTACACCAAGTCGCAGTTATCAGTTATATCGTCTCGGTTCACTGATCATACTATACTACAGTCACTTCATTCAAATCAAAAGAAAGCTAAGTATTTTTTTAGATTCGAATCCACAGTCCGTTTCACCACCTCACCACTCATACGCCATCAGAACGATCGTAGAAGTCCTCGCCATTAGAATGGGCTTGAGGAGGTTCTCAGCAGATAGTTACAAGTAGATTTTAAATAGTTTTCAATTCTCTGTTTAACACCATCAGCCTTCTACCGACATTGCCTCCCACACAGATACTGGCTTGGGATAGTTTCAAGCATATGATTCATTCGAAACTGTTGAATTGATGGTGACACTTATAGTCAAATGATTAGTAAGCTGAGAGCATTACCTACTTGTTCTTGGACATCTGTGCCTCTTTTGCTTCCTCTCTATTGAGGCCGCAGCATAGGAAGCCAACACGGCATCACGAAGATGCATAGGATGCTCATGCGACATCTCGAAGCTGCCTTCGTTGCTCAGCGTTTGGCAGTCATCTCTGTAATCTGTAGAGAGCACCTGAAAAATAATATGCAGTGACTTCTTCACCAGCAGCGTTGCATTACGCGATAGTTTCTCATCTTTCCACACTTTAAACAGGTCTCCCATCGAGTGAACCATACCCAAACTACGGCGGATTTTGTAGCTTTTGCAGCAATCGCTATTGATATAGATATTAAAATTTTTGGATCAGCTTGGTCACCTAGGTGTCGAGCCGAATCACTAGGAACTCACTGGATCCCACCATCATTACCTTTGTCATGAAGGTATAACCAAGTCACTGTATGCGGAGCAGCTAATTCACATATTCCACGTGGAAAGCAGTACGTAGGGTGGTGTCATCAGCATATCGTCCTGATCCATTTACCACCGATTGGTGCATCACTGGCATGATTTTACAGAACTATTCTCACTGATCCCCATTTCCCTTTAAAAACTGAACTAATCCGCTGGTAAGATGCAAATTTGTTTGATACCTTTGCCTATGTCAAACTGGTTGCATTTACTGCTCTCTGTATTGACTATAGCCTGCTGTACTGAATAAAGAGTAATGTTCAGATTATTCTGACAAATTTTCAAGCCCATATCGCGAAGAGATTTTCACAGCGTGGTTGATATTGTCAAATGCCTTCCCGTAATCAGTGAAAGAGGTACATCTTCAATTGTTTACTATGTTCCTTCACCGTGATCCAACAGATATTCGTTATCTTGTTGTTCCTACACCACTCCTTGCAAACTCCGGCCTTTTCTCTGTGAATCTCAATTCATATAAGTGGATTTACTTGTTACAAGTTGATGCGTGGCAACGCCTTACTAACACCATAGATGAGAGTGATTGTTTGGCTGTTCTTATACTCTTAAGTTTGCTTTTTCTCGGAAAGGTGATTTACACGGAGCAAGACATGAACAATCGACATTTTGAGACGTCAAGTCATATTTCAAGAACGATGACAGAAATGCATCTCTCTTCACCATTGTTGTGTAGCATCTCGTTTGATATATCATTTGAGCCTCTAGGGCCTTTCTCACATTTTCAATCACGATATCTGTCACATCATCGTACTTGCTGGTGGCGAACTGGTTAAACACTCTATTGCCTTCTATGTACAGTTCTTGCCATATTTACATGGTTACGGTCAGCAAAAGAGTTATCTCACAGTACATCACAGGCCAGCTGTTTCAATGGTTGGTACAAATCTTTCGATTTGTTCATCAAGCTGGCTTGTTCTAGGTAGTGACAGCTCATTCTAATGTACCACTAAAACAAACTCAATAATTTACATGTGTTAATACTGTTTGGTTTAGACCCTGGTTGGTTTCCGTCGTTCCTTTCCTTAAAAATATACTAAACGTGAAAGAGAAATTTTGAAAATTGTGAACCTATTAACATGGATAAAAATGTGAAAGATTTTGAAGCTGTGGCTGGTGTTTCCAAGGAAGAGATCAATTTCGAGAGGCAGAAGCTGGAGAAGTACAGAGACCTAATGAAAAAGGAGGGGCATGAAGTTAAAGTGACTCCCTCCTAACGACGTTATACGAAGTATAGAAAGACGATTATTTTTAAAACGTTTGACATCAAACAAAAGAAAATAGAAAGGGTTTGGAAGGAGGAGGTAGAAAGGTGCTTAAATCCCATTTGGCTCGACATTACGTATCTGGCCAGGGGAAGGAAATATGCAACGTTGGAGGTGCGGCTTATAACCGAAGAGAAGGCCAGGCAGCACTTCATGGCCTCCCTTAAAGTAGCTGAAGTAGTTCTATTTCCAATTTACCTTGGAAGACGTGCTTCCAGGGTAAGGGTGGAAGAAATTCCATCGGAGGTCGAAGCTGTTTGGATTGTGGCTGCTATAATCCTGGAAATGGAGGAGAAAATTACTATTCTGCAAACGACAAAGATACCGCATCAGAACTGGCTAGAGCAGGGTCTGGCAGTGGTTATTCAGGCTGTCCCGGAAGACCTGGAAAATATTGCAGACACCATCCTGGTGGGTAATGATACAAGATTAAGGGTTGTAGTGGAGGCATGAAGTCTCGTTGCTTGAAGTGTGGCCAGAAAGGCCACATAAGAACAGAATGCCATCCGCTCCCCGTAATAGCACCAGTGGCCCTACCAGTCGAAAAAGTAACCGCACCTCATCTCCTGCGAAAACAGAAAAGGAGAATGCGGAAGAGGCAAGAGCACAATTTGAAGAAGTGGCAGAAATCGAATGCCCTACGGCCTCAAGGAGGAAAAGAATGAAAACAAAAATGAGCCTTATCGTAATGTATAATGCAAGGAACGCTGTGCTTGTAGAGGAAATGGAAAAAATAAAACCCAGTAATCTTCCTGTCGAGGAATTTCCCTCGAGGAATTTCCCTCGAGGAATTTCCCTAGCATGTGAAATGTGCCCTAATTGACAGGGAACACCACTGTGAACTGAAGGAAACATTCAGGATGGATGTTGCTTCTTTGTTTAAAGAGGTTTACATTCACGCATTACCGTCAACAGTGAATTACAGCGATGTAGCCGTTACAGAACTATTTTGAAAGCACTAGTTTTTATAATTCGTGGAGTTACATAACTGTTTTGAAAAGACTATGTTTTTGTAATTGGTTGAAAAGTCCGATGAAGTTACCTGGGATATGGGGCCCGAGTAGTCGTCATTTTGCTTTTTCATTTATTATTTACCATCCTTTTCATTCGATTTTATTTTTTTCCCCTCCATTTTTGTGTTTTTGTCTGTCTTTGTGCTGTCCCTTCCGTGCTTCGACCAGTGTGGTTAATAAAAAAGTAATTCGTATTTTGAACGCCGTTCACTCTTGGATATTTTTTGATTAGTACAACTTGCTATTATTGTTGGATTTTATTGTTGAACCTTAGCTGTTATCGTATTTTTTAAACACTTTTGTTCTACTGCTTTGTGGCAGAACTGTTAACGTTTCCCCCCTTGTTTGAAGGGGAAACTTTTTGTGTGTGTTAAAATGATATGTTCAAGCATTAGTTCAACTAACGTCGATTCTTCTGAGGAAGAGATAAATCAGTATGTACAAAGATTGAACAAGGTAATGACTTCAAAAAATTACTCGGATAATATACAAAAGGATACAAAATAGACTCGGATAATACAAACAAGGAATTTAAAGTATTTAATTTTGCGGCGGTAGCCGGTATAACTAAAGAGAATAACCATTGAGAAAAATGAACTAGACAAATACAAGGGATTGTTACAAAAGGAGGGACACGAAATTAAGTTGACCCCGTCCCAATGAAATAACAGAACACTGTAAGAAAAACGTAATTTTCAATTTGTTTTCATTAAAAGACGAAAAACTGGACATGGTAACAAAAGACCAAGTAGAGAAGTGTCTGAGGCCCATCGGGCTAGATATTGAATACCTTGCCAGGGGTAAAATATTCGCAACAGTGGAAGTGCGGTTTAAGACCGAGGAAATAGCCAAGCAACACTCGACAACCCCACTCAAGACGAATGAGGTGATCTTCCAAATAACATACCTTGGTAAACGTACAATGTAAAGTACGAAAAATTCTACAGTAGGTCGACCTTGCTGGCTTGTGGCCACTGTTATTTTAGACTTGGAGGAAAAGATAACAATCCTCCAGGCAACGAAAATCAATCAACAAAACTGGGAGGGATAGGGTTTAGAAATGCTAATCCAACCTACCCTTGAGGACCTTGAGGAAATTGCTGACACTATACTGGTGGGACAGGAAACAAAGTTGAAAGTTGCTTTAAGTGTGACCTGAAAGGCCATACAAGAGCAGAGTACCCTCCGCCCTAAAACTCCAGAGCTCCCACCAGTTGTGAAAGCAGCTGCACCTACACCGCCTACGACGCCGGTTCCTGAAGTTGTGAAGAAGAGCTCAGAGGAAAATACTTCAATGAAAAGAAAAGAAGCACAGGAGAAATTGTCTGACAGTGAATGGACGATAGTGTCAAAGAAAAAAAGATTCCCCAAACTGTCCCCACAGACACTCGTCCCCACCGTATCGCAATAGACACTGATCCCCACCCTGTCCCCACAGACACCAACCCCCTTCCTACTATAGACACTAAACCTATCCCTTTCCCCACAGAAAAATTCACACAGGCAAACACACATAATATCCAAACTCCCCAAATCCCTCCTCAAAAAACAGGTGTTATAATACCAGACGTACAAAGCTAAAAAAAGAAGTATATCTGCTAAAAGCATTTGAAATCCTCCAAACAAGGATGTCCCCCAAAACTGTTAGATTTGTCTTCATTAAATTTGGAATATCACCATAAATTTAAAACATCATTCCCAGAGGGTGTAGTTACTCTGAGGAAAAAAATCACCCAGTCAATATACCACCAATTCATTGAAGTAGATCCACAGACCACGGACGAAGAGGAGGGTTCAAACCTCTTCCATTAAGGTAAGTTTTTTGTCCTCCCTTAATGTAGGATATATAAATGTACGCGGCCTGGGGTCAGACTGGAAGCAAGGACGCCACTTTAATGACCTCAAGTCGCATAGGTTGGATGTAGTGGTCACTACAGAAACCAGACTGAGTGGACTGCGGGATTTTTCACCCCTCCTAAATGGCTACGAAAAATTCATTTCTCCATGCCAACCTAGAGGGTAGGGAGGCGTCGCAGTTCTATTCAGGAAAAGTCTGACGATAGAGATGAGAGCAATCTTTGTTGAACCGGAAAGCAGGTTGGTCGTCCTTGATGTGACGCACAACAGTGTGAAGACCGTCAAGCTGGGAGTTGTCTATGCTCCTTGTGGAACTGAGCGGTCTGAATATTTCAGAAGTCTAGAGAAATTTCTAGGAACGTCGCATACTTTAGTGTTGGTAGGAGTCTATAACACAATTTGCGATGCACGTGTAGATTGTGTTGGCTCGAATCCCAACACGAGGAGAAACCCTTGCCTCAGCAGTCTGCTCAGTCATTTTCAGCTGGCAGATCGAGACAGACTAGAATTCCCGGACACTCCATTGTGGTCATGGTCTAATAGTGAAAGGTCTTCTAGATCATACTTAGATAGAATTATAATTAGAATTAATGATAAAGACTTAGTCAGGTGTCCACAATTCCATTACGTCAGCTACAATGATCACAAATTCGTGACCTGTAGGCTTGAGTTAGGTATGTTATGTAGACGGGATCCCAGCTACTGGAAACTTAGCAAGTCACTTTTGGCTTATGAAGAGTACAGAAGCCGGATTAGACAGTTAGTAATGAGGGCATTAACCGGATCCATTATTAACGACAAATTTTGTTATGCCCTCAAAAGAGCCATGAAGTCTGAGTTTGTTAGGTTTAGTAAAGAAATAGGATTTAAGAAGAATATAATAGAAAGTGGCCTAGCTAAGGCTCTAAAAGAAGCATAGCGGACTGGCAGTGCATCCCAAGTTTTAGCTGCGAGATTGGCGCTCAACCAATGACTCGAGGCTAAACACGAGGTATGCGTTGTCAAAACTAAGCTTCGTGCAATGGGACGAGAGGGAATCAATGTTGTCGGATGGGTACATCTGATAGAGACCCAACGTGGAAATAATGTCACAATAAGGTCTTTGACGGATCAACATGAGCGCTCGGTAGATAAACCCGAGGAGATGTGTAAGGTCTTTCAAGAGCATTTTTCCCAGTTGTTCGGGAGGGGCGGTGGACAGGAGCGTAGGGAGGACCTCGCGGACTCCCCACCGGTTTGCCGCATCTCTCTGGGCGGAAAGCGGAATGCTGTGAAGGACCAATCACAGCTGTGGAGGTGGAGGAGGCTTTGTCGGACTGCAGCAGGAACAAGTCGCCGGGAGTGGATGGTCTACCCTACGAACTATATTATAGCATACCAGACTTTGGTAACCTACTAGCATGCGTCTACACCAACTGGCAGCGTGGATATATACCTAGATCCGTGAGTCGGGGGTGGTTGTGGTGCTGCTAAGAAAGGACTCAAACAAGGGGGATATAGTAGATAATTTTAGGCCCATCATTCTGCTTAACACAGAGTTGAAGATTTTGGCCAAGGTGTTAGCAAAGAGGTTAGGGCGGATCGTGGGCGGACACGTCGGGGAGGCGCAAACTTGCGCCATTTATCACAGGTCCATACAGGACAATCTCCACCTTATTCGCTATACCTTAGAGAGGGTTAATAGGATTCCTGGCAAGGGTAGGGATTATCTAAAGCTTTTGACTGGTGTCGCTACGCGTGGAGGTCGGATTTGTCCCGGTCTTTCGCAGGTGGATAATTGTTTAAATAAGCCCTCCAAGCGATTTAATTCAAAATGCCCATCTTGGGTATGTAGGATGGTAGAGTGAGGGTGTGGCGTAGGAGGATTGAACGCTACAGAGATGCTTGTGTCATGGAGAGAGACGCGTGGAGTAGCTAAAGCCTCGTGGTTTGGGGTGCTATAATCCTGAATCAGAGAACTGAACCCCATGTGTTCCAAAAATGTTGGTACAGTCAGAGGGAATGGCATCACAGCGTAGCACTACGTTGACCAGATCCTAAGACCTCACATCGTGCCCTTCTTCGCGTGTCACCATAGCCACGTGTTCCAGCAGGGCAATGTTCCCTCCTACACGCCAGGGCCACCATGGACTTCCTATGTCGACACAACATCAGAACCATACCGTGACCGGCTCTCAACCCGGATTTGAGCCCAATTTAACATCTGTGGGATGAAATCCAGAGACGGCTGAACCAGGTGGTCCCAAGGCCGACAACTGTGTGGAACTGAAGTCAACTTTCCTCAGGTGTGGGCACAGATGCCAATGGCTTTTGTGAACCGCATCATGCACCCCATGTACCGACAGTGTATGACTGTTTTGAACATCCAAGGAGAGTATAAACAGTATTGAACATGTCACGCCCTACAATTCGAGATGTGCTGGATCCGCCCACTACCAGAACACATGACAACGACCCATAGACTGTGATCAAATTGCATCCAAGTAATTGACTTTATCAGATTTATCAAAATTTATATCTGACATAATGGAATTAAAACATATTTCACAGTCAATCACGTTTTGGGGAATGGGGAAGTCAATTATATCAACCTCAGTGATCAACTGGTACTTAATTCATCGTCCTCGAAAGAATGAAAAAGTTAAGTCGGCTCTCTACGGAATTAGAACTCAGAGCAAAAAGTCGGATAAAAGCATTTTGCCTCGCGTGCTAACGACTCTGCCAGCTCGCCGACTTAGCTTTCGCTAAATATTAACTCAGTTGTTATGTTTCACCTAGCTAACTGCATATAGGTGCCATTTCCTTGATTTAACGATCTAAATCAATGTTCACTTGAATTATTCTTTAAGCGAAGGTTTCGTGGTTATCTCTGTGTGCGGGTGGTGGATGTTAGTGTGTGTTTTGTGCAAGAGAGAGAGAGGTGAAGATAGAAAAAGGGTGAGAGAAATATTTTACAAATGAAAATATTTCTCCCCCAGATGAAGGAACAGTACCAAAAACCAAGACGTTAGATTTCTCAGTCTACCTACGGTATACAAACCTATAAAAATTCACGAACTTTTGTAGCATTTATGCCGTTTTACAAGATTATTAGGAACTTGGGGAAAATTTTGTACTCTCCTGAAGTCATATATTAATCTACAGTAGTGAACGAAATTTTAATTTTCTGTATAATTAAAGCAAGAGTAACTTACAATAAACTATCGCGCATTAGACAGGCTTACATGAAGACAGAAGCATTCGTGATGTCTTAACTTCTCAATATCTTTTAAAATTCCTAAACATTTATAGACAATGACTTCGTTGTTTATACAAAATTTACCTACAAAATTGACCTTTAGGCAAACACGCTCTTTTATTTCTATAAAATTCAAGAAGATCAAACTATATGATAAAAGAAATAATTTATCTAATAACGCAGGACGAGATAGGTTAATGGAGAAATATGTGTTAAGTACAAATATGTAACTAGATATATTTAATACAGATATATGATTAAATATTTCTAGTTGGGAAATCGATGAAAAATTTAGTTAGACGTGTAAAGACGGCAGCTTAGACTGATGTAAGGCTGAGGTATTTTGGTATCAATGTTAAACATGGCTTAATAATTGATCCTGTTTAATGGATTAACCTCGGACCGAAGAAGCGAATCGTGGTTAATCGAAGAGCCAGTGTGTTACATAAGCATTTCTTTTATCTTTTATTCATCCATCAATATTCAAATATTTAAATGTTATTATCTTTATTTTTATCTTATTTTATTTATTTATTTAGCTGTTCTACATTCCTTTGCAAATATTGTTGTCAGATCTGCTGTACCATTTCGATTCCTGTCTGTAGCAATTGTGGCTAGTTTATAGATCTGACAGATATGACAGTTAACTGAAGAAACAACTGATTCTATAAGGATATAACGATAGATATACAGCAGTTTGTCTTTAATACAGCTATGGAGTCTTTTCCTTGTGTGTGTCTCTCTTCCTTTCTAGTACTGACGAACATTTAGTGTTCGCGTAAGCTTTTTCTAATTTGTAGAGCGATTTATTCCTTATAATAATGGGCAAGTGTGCATAATTAAACTGAATAACATACATTATATTCATCTAAACATTGAATATTATTTTATAATCAAATATTCGAGAGGATTAAATACTTTGATACTGAACGATATGAGCGATGTATGGATGTAGTATTGAGTGTTAGTATTATTATCTGAGAGATTTATAACTCTATAAGAGACATGTCTAACTACTTCCACTAGAAATGGATAAAAAAGAACCAACATAAAAACAACATCCCTCTTAAATTATGTATCACGAAGAGATTTACTCTACATTAATGTCGGATGATACACTGTATAAATGATAAATGGTTCATTGTTGTACAGGACTAAGTTCAAAGTTTTCAGCTGCAAAAGCCCATGCATGAAGGAAGAGATATAATGAAAACGACCACAGCAGATTCTTTATTTTTAATCAAAGTATTAGGAAACAAAGTTCTTGTCTTTTATTTCAGAATAATGAAATCGATATGACCGACATAAAGCAAAATGTATACAGGTGATGCCTGCAGGGAAAATGTGGATAAGGAAGGGATCCAGAATACTACTAGCTAGGGAGGAAAGATCAGGCAGTGTTAAGTACAGTTATTGAAGTAAGACAGTGAAGAGTTACATACATCGAGTGGGTTTCGTAATGGTGAAACATTGAAAATTCTCTTAATTCATTTCGAGATGTAGTTTATGGTATTTGTGAAGTCCGCAATAGCTCAATCAAAGTATGTGAAGATTGAGGGCAGATCTTAGTTGAGCTTTGTAAATGTTTAGTAACTTGTCAGATGTGAAATATGTTCTGGTTCTAAAGAGGAAACCTAGTTTATAGAGTCAGGTTTTATCACCTTTAATATTATGGAACTTAACAGTTGTAATCGTTATACGTTATTCAAGTATAATGAGAGTGTAATACAATACCTCTCCCTTGGTGTTTGTGTTTGTCTTGTTGATTCTTTGGAAAGGCCCTAGGTTTTCATGTGCCTATCTGGAAGTTCTTTTGAGTCCCTGTATGTGCACGTTTGACATAAATATCTAAAAAGCATGATGAAGTTGCTGTATGTTGAAAGGTTTACAAGTTATATTGACTGCATAGAAACAAATGTGATTAAAAGTAATGTTTAGAAGACATCACTGGAATATAAGTGGTCCTCCACCGTAATTTCAATATTTCATTTTTGCGCACCCACGCAGGAGTCACTAACAAGACGAAATTATAAACAAAAATGCCATGATCAATTCAGTTAGTGTTCCTCATAAATTTCAATAGTGTGATGTCTGTAGAGTAAACGTCGCCAAGAAGAGAGTAGCAGACAATTTCAGTTTTAGGGTTTTCGCTTTTCTATAGCATAAGGTCAACCCTGGTCGTATATAGATCGGTAATCAAAAGCACTGCAGCTGTGACCACCCTGTCATATGCGTGTTTCAAGTCTACCTTTTTCGACTTGTGTACTTTCTGTCCAATGAATTTAGAGTATGATCTGGGATAAATTTAGCTACTATTTCTAAAAGATTGAGCAATCACGAAGAGGCTCCCTTGTTGGTTTGACGTTTTAGAATAGAATGTATATATGAAGTGACTGATACGGGCTGAGAGGATGTGACGAATTAAGGTAAAAGGAGTGCGAGAGAGTGAAACAAGTGTATATTACAGTGACACCAGACGACTGTGTTGGTGGGGTAGTAGTCGAAGTGTATTGATATATGGGTCTAACTATCGGTCAAATTATCTTTTTTTAGGATATGCAGTAAAATGTTTAGGCATGAAGTAGTTGCATTCTGAGCAGTAGCAATAATGTGGGTCACATAAAAAAATATGTTAATCCTTTATAGTTTATCAGAGAAAGAAAGGCAATGTTCATGTCCCTTTTCAGAGCCTTCCGGTTGAGTTATATGGAGATATGTTGTAAATTATACGCAGATCGGAAATGGTACGAATGCTTCAACGTAGTGGGGTTCACTAAATGTAACCAAAGACCATAATTGATGTTAAACTGGGCGAATGATTAAGTCTATTACTCTATGAAAGACTATTACTTCTTAAATTATTGAAATATTAAAAAAAACTGGTATTGTATTATCTTATACAGATTTTCTATGATCCTTTATTTCTATAACTATTTTCCTCTTCATATCGAAGAAAGAAAACTTGTTACCAACAGGTTCTTCGCCAAATTTTTTTATTTCTTTTTCTTTTATTTGAAAAAGAGTAAAGAGTACATTCCCTGAAATATGACAGACCCATTAAACACCTATGTCAGATAATACGATATCTGATTTTAAATAGATATACTATAGTCCGTGACTGCACTAATATTCATCATACCTGTAAGATATGATTAGTATATATGCTTATTTAATACCAGACAGAACCTACATGAATTAAATTTTATATCATAGAGTAACTCTTAACTAGAATACAGAAATGCCTTCTTAAAATAACACGCGAATTAAATATGGATCTTATTAAACTTCGTTGGATATAAAAGTGACATATATAAGTGTTATATGTACCTTGTAATTAACATGCATTACGTAAAGAAAATACATTTCTGTGCATAACAAGATAAAGCATTAAGTTACTGCAAACTACAAAACTCAAACTACTTTAGTTGTTGCCAATACACGAGATACTATTTATATCATATTGTAAAAAGCGGAGGTTTGGCATTGCTGTTAAAGTACCTGACTTCAGTTTTGTACAGCTACGTTCTGAAGTAAAATCCAAGGAGAGTTAATTTTGTCTTTCATCCCACAGCAAGCTTTAAATTAAGCACCAGTAACATATTTGAATCGATTATATAAATTATAACCTTCTTTCTTAAAATTTACTTGTGTGCCTATATAATAATGAGATAATAATAATAATAATGATATATATATATATTGGAGTGTAAAAAAGGAAAATAAAGCACACCGTCGTAAATCTGTTGCTTCGTGCAACCAAATTCTCGTAAAGTAATAATAGATATCTTTAGTATTTGTATCAAAACTCAAAGGAGAAATATGTAGGTCATATGCTGATTTCTGACTTTTTTTCTTTTCATTTCCCTCCTTGATACAGTTAGGTTTTGGAAATGTGCCATTGCAAAGATATAAAGACAAACAAAAATAAGCATATGTGACTATAGCAATGCTTCCCTCTCTCATCCACTCTCTGCTTCTTTCTTTGACTCTTTTTTTCCTCTCACTCTCAGAGAGAGAATGCGGTTACTGTGAAGAAAAGGCAGACGCAACGTTCTCGTTTTCGTATGTATATATACACACACACACATATATATATATATATATATATATATATATATATATATATATATATATATATATATATAATATATATATATATATGGAGAGAGATAGGATGAAGGAAAGAGAGCGTACATACGTATAAGTAAGTGTGAGGAAGAGAGAAAGTGAGAGAGATAACAAGAGTTGTGGTTTTAAAAGATTAGAAAATTAGTATCTGGTATGAAGGTACATACAAACAGTAATTGCATTTCTTTATCTCAAAATATAATGACATTACTTCCACCTCCGCAAACGCTGGCAAAATATCGGAACGAAATTTTAAAACAAAATGTAACTCATTACAAAATCTACTTCAGTTTAAGGAAAATGTTTCACTCCTTTAAACACTCCTACAAAATGTTCCACTCCTACAGTTAAGCATCATTACTACTAGAAAAAAAAAAAACATTCTCTAGTCATCCAGTATTAGTTACTCATTGTCACGGGCATTGTGCTTGTCGAAAGTCTTTTGGCACTTATAAGAAGAAACGAAATCAGAATGTCTGACCTTTCTACTTATCTTAATAGAAATTTAATAGAAATATTTATATCCCTGTATCAGTCACTTACATGAACATTCCTTTCATCCTCTAATTGAACTATGTTAATCAACTACTTGACTTTCCAAGATCAGAGATATCTATCAACGTGTGTTCAGAGTTATTGACTTTTAAAAGTAGGTTATTAGGGTTCAGAACATCTATGTAGCCACTTCCCTAAAATATACTCTCTCTCTTTTTACTCTTTTACTCTTTTACTTGTTTCAGTCACTTGACTGTGGCGATGCTGGAGCACCGCCTTTGGCCGAGCAAATCGACCCCAGGACCTATTCTTTGTAGGCCTAGTACTTATTCTATCAGTTTCTTTTGCCGAACTGCTAAGTTACGGTGACGTAAACACACCAGCATCGGTTGTCAAGCGATGTTGGGGGGGACAAACATATACACACACATATATATATATATATACATATATACGACGGGCTTCTTTCAGTTTCCGTCTACCAAATCCACTCACAAGGCTTTGGTCGACCCAAAGCTATAGTAGAAGACAGTTGCCCAAGATGCCATGCAGTGGGACTGAACCCGGAACCATGTGGTTGGTACAAAAGCTACTTACCACACAGCCACTCCTACGCAGATGTTGAAATCAATACTGTAACCCACCGAACTACTATACTACTATTTACTATTTTACTATTTTATTTGTTTCAGTCATTTGACTGCGGCCATGCTGGAGCACCGCCTTTAGTCGAGCAACTCGACCCCGGGACTTATTCTTTTTTTGTAAGCCCAGTACTTATTCTATCGGTCTCTTTTTGCCGAACCGCTAAGTGACGGAGACGTAAACACACCAGTATCGGTTGTCAAGCAATGCTAGGGGGACAAACACAGACACACAAACAAACACACATACATATATATATATATAAATATATACGACAGGCTTCTTTCAGTTTCCGTCTACCAAATCCACTCACAAGGCTTTGGTCGGCCCGAGGCTATAGCAGAAGACACTTGCCCAAGATGCCACGCAGTAGGACTGAACCCGGAACCATGTGGTTGGTTAGCAAGCTACTTACCACACAGCCACTCCTGCGCCTATCGAAAAGTTATTTTTATTCTGTGATATCTGTTTTCAGCCCGGTAGACTGAGCCGACTAAATGAGTCGTATTAGTCACGAGCACAATGTGGTGACATTAAAGTTAGACACTTCTTGCCTCTTGATTAATTTCCCATTATCTTATCCACTCAGTCAACATACACTCTCATGTAAACATACAGCTACAAATAATTATGGTCAAAGAAATAAATGTCTGAACACGTGTGTGCTTATTGTTGTTTTTTGGGTCGACGTAGGGATATCATCAGTGTAAAATGTCAAATAATTAAAACAGAGAATCGAACTCAGTTTGTTGATTAGCACTTGTGAAACTTATCTCTACTAAATTTTTTTTTAAATTACGATTTCTATTGATATATATTTACAAGCGACGAACCATATGAGTCCAATGTTAAACCAATTGTATAATGAATTTTTGGTTCCTTAGCTATATTGTACATACTGCATTATAGAAGAATAATATATCTATAGATGTTTTATAGCAAACACCGGGCGTTACAATGATTGTAAACAATACATTTTTTATGTACATATTTTCGTATACAGCAAAAGCGGAGAACAACGGTACATGTCACGTTTTAATCCTTTTGGGATTTTCACAAGCGATCGTGCAGCTTTTTGTAATTGTTCATTAATGTATTATTTATAATGTAACATTTAACAAAGACCTCTAAGTAAACTAAATTGACCACTTTGGAAATATAAGGCATTCTTGGCAGCTAGTTCGAATATAAAATTACTAATGTATTAACAGTATTATGTTTCTTTGCTGCTGTATATTATAATACATACTTACATTTTCCATTCTTTGGAGAAACGAGTAAAAGAGTAGACAGTGTTTAACTCTATGATATTTGGTGCCACATTACCATGGGTTCAATTCCGGCCGTTGTGAATTATTCATCCATCATCTGTGATCAAAGAAACAAACGGGTATATTGATAAATAAGAACAATTATCCAACTTTAACAAGAGCACTCAGAGAGCGCAAACCTCCGCCAAGGCAACACCAACTTTAAAATGATAATATCTGAAATAAGCTCGACTGCTCTCACAAACGAGAATACTAAAAATGAGCCCGACCGCTCTTAAAAATTAAGCAAAAAAAAAAAACGGAAAAATAAACCAGAATCTTTGTCCAGTACCGGATCGATCCCAAAATCTAATCAGTTCGTGCCAGCTACGAAGCCAAACATCCCTGGAAGTTTCATCAGAATCCAGCCAGCAATTCTTGAGTTATATTGTCCACGGACAAACAAACAAGCAAACAAACAAACAAACACGACAGGAAACAATACCTCCGCCTTCGCTAAGGCGGATGTAACCAGGCAATTACTCATTATCATCTGCAGTAACGTTGATAATCATCAAATCATTATCACCAACTCCATCGTCAGTGTTAGTAATGGTGATGATGTCGACGACGACGACGACGACGACGGTGGTGGTGGTGGGTGGGGGTTGTGCTGGTGCTGCTGCTGGTTATACTTTTCGACAAATATACAAATTGAACGGGAGGAATATAATCGACTTAATGGAATTGTATAAATTATATTCACTTTTAGGAACCGGAAGTCTGAAAAGCAACAAATGTTGGGATCCACTATGCACAGCACACAGAAACGTGTTCTGTTGCCGGCAATTTTCAGAAATATTGGAACAAAAATAAGCATGTTGCTATAAATGAACATTTTAAAGCAGTGCCTTTCAACCTTTTTGCTAGAGCGGAACCCCAAGGAAACATTCCACTGACTCGAGGAAACCCTGTGCAATAATTTAATTGTCTTATGCAAAAAAAACAGCATTTAATTAATGAAATGAAAATACTCATGTTCAGATTTATTTACAATAAAATCACAAACTGTAAAAAGATTGTCACGTACATATGCAATTTTATTCTTGCATCTACAGTTATTATTAAAACATATATTAAAAAAAAACTTTAGTTTGAATAGATTACATTTATTCTCATCAAAAACTCAATGAGAAACTTGAGTCTGGTGTTTCTTGCACAACTCTTTAAGATTGGGTCGTGTTTTTGATAGAAACACATGAAGTTCATCTTCCACAGACAGCAATTGTGCTCGCTTCTTGTGCTTGATGGTTGTCAGGGCTGAAAATCCAAATTCACAGAAGTGAAAACTGCACAAGAAGTCGCAGCGCTTTCTGGGCGATTGCAGGATATTCCTTTTCAACCAGCAACCAAAATACATTCAGGTGAAGCTCAGAATGCTTCAACTTTAATGTTCTGTCATTTAAAACACTGGCAAGTTCTTCTTCTTCTGTTAATGTGAACTGTTCTTCAAATGGCTCAAATTCCACAAATGAGTTTCTAATCCAGTCATACTGGTCAACAGATATTGATGGAAAATATTTGTCAAGATTTTTAACAAAGTGTGCAAATGGTTCAAAATCAGTAGCTCAGTTTCTTGACAATTCCTTTTCAAAACACTTGGAAACATTTCCCAATTTCCTGCAGCTATGCGTTTCTCCCATATTGTCAATTTCTTCTGAAAAGCATTTATTTTGTCAGTAGAAGACAAGATATTTTCGTTCCTGCCCTGCATGAGGCTTAGCTCATGAAATATATTGGCAAGATATGCTAACTTGGAACACCAATGGTCATCACTCAAACATTCTACAAAGTCTTTCAGGTTTTCTTGCAAACAAAAGGTCAATAACTCTTCTCTGAATTCGTAAAAACGAGACATTACTTTCCCCCTTGACAACCATCGTATTTCTGTGAGCTGGATTAAGGTGGAACGGTCTGCTTCCATACCCACACAAAGTTTCGCAAACTGTCGACACTTAAGGGGCCTTATTTTGAAGTAATTATCTATTTTCACTACTATATCCAATGCAGATTTTAGTTCAGGTCCAAGATTTTTAGCAACTAGTGCTTCTCTATGAATGAAACAATGAGTATGGATAATATTTGGATTTTGTTTTTGTGCGATTAGGACAAAGCCTTTAAGACATCTTGTCATTACAGGGACACCATCTGTACAAATACCAACACAGTTTTTCCAGTTCAATCCACAATACTCTAAATATGAATTTAAAACATCAAATACATCTTGTCCTTTTCTTGTTTCTGGCAACTCTTTGCAACACAGGACGTCTTCTACAATAGCTTCATCATTAATAAAACGAACAAATACAAGGAGCTGTGATTTACCAGTGATGTCTGTACTCTCATCAACTTGAAGTGCAAACAACTTATGTTTCAGTATTTTTGACTTAATATTGCACTCGATATCTCCTGACATGTCTTATCGTGTTGTCAGAAAGTGGAATTTTATTTAGCTCTGATACAGCATCCTCTCCAAATATTATCCTCACTATTTCCTGGCATGCAGGTAAAATTACAGTTTCAGCGATGGTATGAGATTTCATTTTTCTAGCAACTATCTCCGCCACAGCATAACTTGCTTCTTGTCCTTTGTCACTCAACTTGAACTTTTTGGCAAACATAGAAACTTGCCTTTTATTAAATGCCAATTCTCTTTTAAAATATTGTTCATTTTTGCATGACAACTCTAGATGTTTAGTTGTTAAGTGTTGTTTCAGTTTGGCTGGTGCCATAACACTATTAGCCAGCTTCTCCCCACAAACAGTACACAAAGGTGAAGGGCAGTCTGGGTTTCCGGTCTAAGTAAATCCCAGAGCTATGAAGTTTTCACAATATTGACGAACTTTTAGTTGCAGTTTAATTCCATCATTTCTTAGTAATTTCGACGAGGCAGCATCACTGGCAGTGGCTGCAGCTTCAACAGACTGACTCAGACCCTGCGTCTCTTCATCTGTATCTAACTTACGTTTTTGTTTCAGAAATCTATCCATATTTGTAAGGCTGTAAGCAGAATTGTATATATATATAAAAGCAAACCTAATAGTCGCAGGACAAAATGATCTTTAAAGTGTAGCGAGTTTAATGATGTAAAATTTAGCTTTCTTTATTAATCTTTTTTAGTAAATATGCATATAATAATAAAATAGATTTTCGGATTTGAATTTAAAATGGCATTTATTTGTTTATTATTCTAATTCAGAAACTTGTAAGGAATTAATATTTATGCATATTTACATATCTTATAATTTAGTATCAGTTTCCCTATTTCTTATTTTTTTTCTACATAAGTAATTCAACTTTCTTTCGAATTTTTTAATCGTAACATTTGATCAAATATTAATAGACGTCATACAAGAAAAAGATTTTACAAAAACGCCTTTTAAAAAGCTAAAGATCTTTTAAAAGGCGTATTAACAACAACACCTAAATGGCTTACGCAGTTAAAATGTTTCTTCCAAATATAGTCACTCGTATTTTACAAAAGAAACTAAACCATCATCTAAGCTGGCATGCAACTCGTAGATGTGCACGTACATGTACACACCAAGGATCAGGGTCATCTACGCTAGCGAGTAACTCGTAGTTGTACACGTTGTAGGCCTACATATACACACCAAGGATCAGGGTCATCTACGCTGGCGTGCAAATCGTAGATGTACACGTAGGCCAAACATGTACATAGATATCTGCACAGGAGAATTAACAATTACTGTCGAGTTTAGCATTTATGTAACTTCTTGCGGAACCCCTGGACTGTACTGGCGGAACCCTAAGGTTCCGCGGAATCCTGGTTGAAAACCACTGTTTTAAAGTTTACTTCAATATTGTGGGTCGATATTTGACAGCAAATGGATAAGGAGGCCTTGAAATATGGAATTTTTCTATATCTACCTAATGTTTTATCTATGTGATACAACAATCTGCTCTATAGATTTCTGCATATTCCCAATTATCAATGATTAGGTTAACAATGCCTCAAAATTTGTTGTCACAGACTTTAACACCAACAAGGCAGTTGGTTGCTTCTCCTCTACTAACTGTCCAATGATAGATATCCAGAATATTCTTCTTCTATTTTACCGATGTTAATCACGAGAACTGATGTGTCCATACGAAATTCATAGGAAAGGCCGGTGAGATGACTATCTGTGAATAGTGAAATAATCTAACGTTTCGGATACTTGACGTTGTTCAAAGAGAGACAATAGTAGAAAATGCAGTATCTGGGTTGCGAAGTAGCTAATGAGACAGAATAGTGTAAATCGCTAACATGAGGTTGGTTTTTAGAAAGAAGTGGCTAGTGGGTGTTTGTATGAGTGGTGTGAGAGCTGTGTGATAGCAGAGGAAGTGATGTGTGACAGTGCAATAGTGGGATTTTTAACAAGATCCAGGTTAGTTGAAATGCGACCATACCAAAGGTCAAGTCAAATGAATAGACAAGGACTAGAAACATACAAAAAGCAGAGACAATAGCACAGATTCACACATAAACAGAATGAGAAAGAGGAAAAGGGAAAAGTGATTAGAGGGTATGCATCAGTAAGCAGTGATGTGATGTAAAAAATATACAGGCTGTGAAGATAGTTTTGAATGTCTAAAGTAGTCAGAATTGTAAAGGAAAAATATCTAGGGAGGTGATGGGTAAAAATGTATAACAGTTTGAAACAAGAGGTAGAAAGACAAGCAGATCGAGAAGATAAACAGAACAGTAGACAAGCATAGTATAGCGGGAGGCATCAGCATTATACCACACATAGCGTGTACAGTCATGTGCACCTTGAGTGAAAGTACCAAATTACAAATTAACATATATTTCTTTGCTTACTCACGAAGACTATGACGACGCAAATTTTTTGCGACACATCTTGAACTGGTTTTCATATCTACAAGATATGTAAACATGCTTATCTTTCGGTACAATATCTATGTACAGAATATGCCATGATGGTATGATGTTGAACCTTTATCTACTGTTTCATATTTGTGATCCAAGTTTCGGGCCAGCAATCCTAACAGAATAATCTTATAATTTCTTTCTGCTTCTTTCTCAATTTTTGATAAAATGGGTTAATAATATCTATTGGTACATTTTTCACCTTGATAATTATATTATTTAAGTAGAGGTTTGCGACAGTTCAGTAGAAACTTCCTTACTTGCTCTTGTTATTCTTGTTATTTCAGCTGTTGTGTTTTCATCTTCCCTTCTGTCATTATGAATTTTCTGTCTACTTTCGTCCAGTCAGTTACACTCATTGCTGTTGCTCTATTTACCTGAGTTGTTATTTTTGGCCATGTTGTTGATGTTACTATGGCTGTGAGCCTTATCACAGTATACGACAAAAGAACCTCCTATATTTTTAGACAGGCATTGGTGTAGTGCTAGTGTAGTTAGGCAAGTGATCATGGTGTCTTCAATTAGCTAATGCTTTATCGTTCCCTGTATTAATTACTACCATGGTTTTGACTGGTGTACACCGTGAGTTCGCTGTTGAAACTTTTATAAAGAATTGTGAATCCAAGAGGTTTTCTACCGACCCGTTACATTTAGAAAGTGAATAAACTGAAATGCTTAAATGTGATAATAATAGTCTTGAAGATTTTCATCTAAGAATCAAATCTTGCCCTGATTCAGGTTTTGTAATATTGATAGTGATGTTGATGCTTGGCTTATCCCCTGTGTAAGGACACTACGGGTATGTGATATGCACAGAGGTGGCACACAATAATATGTGAATATTTAGGGGTTGATGGTTAACCCAGTCCTAATGAACCCGAAATCCTTATTTATTTCCTGGAATTCTACTCTGTTCAGAGAGCGCGGAAATAAATCAGGCTGGTTGTGAAGCAAAGAAGACCCAGTCTCTACTCTTGTGGAAGGGTCACTTGAGAATGAGCTTTCTCTCCAGAAAAGGAAATTCAAATGAAAAATTAATGTCACAGACAACAGAGGCAGAAGTAATAGCAATAACATCCCATAGATGAAGATCATAACTAGTTCAACCGAAACTTCCAGAGCATCGGTAGTCCCAGCTATAGAAATGGCCAGCGAAATCTTCTCACTTTCAGTCACAGCAGGGAATGATGACGATTGAGAAGCTTAAATATCTGCTCCTCCTGTACATATCCAGCCAGAAGCTAAAAGTAGCAATATCCAACCACTCAAACGTCTTCAGTAATGGTGGGGATACAGAAATGGAAGGATGAGGAACAAGCTGGAACAGTAACAAAAGGAAAGCAAATGGCAATAGAAAGCAAAAGATGATCCTAGAAAAAATAGAGTGAGATAGTAGCCGAAAGTCCTTGGCAAAGCACAACGCCTCCACCTGAAGTGTTTTGGCCACACGCTTGTTGGAATTAGCTTCAGAAATTGGGTGTAAATGCTAAATAAGCTGAAGGTGAATGAAATGAGTACTAAGCTGACAGGGAGGAAGGAGATGAGGAAGGATTATATCGAATAAAATGATATCAGCTGTTGGTAAAAAAAAAACAACACAAGGCTATATAAAATTATCGAGCGATACTATGGACGATGTGATTATGATTGTAATTCACCCCAACTCAAAACAAAAATGACCTGCGAGCAAACTTGTAGGACTTAGTTCGTTGGAAGTGATGATCGGGACGAAAAATAGTCATTGTCGTGAGCTGCCCTGATTCTAACTAGATGATGGTCTCCCCATCCTAGTGTGAATGAGTTGCTTTTATCTCAATATTGTTTTTGTCGTGTGTCCCAAATCTTTATTCTCTCAATATACTCTACTTTGTTGCTCACATCCCTATTATTACTATATAAATGTAAATTTTCACATCTTGAAAACCTTTTTCTCTAATGTTTTG